>NW_024394903.1:0-7125 GCF_016617805.1 Bactrocera tryoni
TGCAAGAAAGTCGGTTTAATACCTAAATGTAAAATTCTGGAATTTTCAAAATACACTGCCGTCTTGGCTTTATACCAAACTTCAGTAAGATGAAGAAAATTAATTAACTTTAATATGTTAATTTAATAATTTGAAGCAACTTGATATAGATTTCAAAATGTGTACATGCAATAAAGCCGGTTTTATACCTAAATGTAAAATTGTGGAATTTTCCAAATGCACTGCCGTCTTGGCTTTATGCCAACTTCAGTAAGATGAAGAAGATTAATTAACTTTAATATGTTAAGCTAATGATTTGAGGTATTTTGATATGGATTTCTAAATGTGTACATGCAAAAAAGCCGGTTTTATACCTAAATGTAAAATTGTAGAATTTTCCAAATGCACTGCCGTCTTGGCGTTATGCCAACTTCAATAAGATGAAGAAAATTAATTAACTTTAATATGTTAATTTAATAATTTGAAGCAACTTGATATGGATTTCAAAATGTGTACATGCAATAAAGCCGGTTTTATACCTAAATGTAAAATTGTGGATTTTTCCAAATACACTGCCGTTATGGTCTTATGTCAACTTGAGTCAGATGGTGAGGGTTAATTAACTTTAATATGTGAAGCTAATGATTTGAAGCAACTTGATATGGATTTCTAAATGTGAACATGCCAGAAAATCAGTTTTATACCTAAATGTAAAATTGTGGATTTTTTCCAAATGCACTGCCGTTATGGTCTTATGTCAACTTGAGTCAGATGGTGAGGGTTAATTAACTTTAATATGTTAAGCTAATGATTTGTGGTAACTTGATATGGTTTTCTAAATGTGTACATGCAAGAAAGTCGGTTTTATAAATAAATGTAAAATTCTGGAATTTTCCAAATGGACTGCCGTCTTGGCTTTATGCCAACTTCAGTAAGATGAAGAAAATTAATTAACTTTAATATGTTAATTTAATAATTTGAAGCAACTTGATATGGATTTCAAAATGTGTACATGCAATAAAGCCGGTTTTATACCTAAATGTAACATTGTGGATTTTTTCCAAATGCACTGCCGTTATGGTCTTATGTCAAGTTGAGTCAGATGGTGAGGGTTAATTAACTTTAATATGTTAAGCTAATGATTTGAGGTAACTTGATATGGATTTTTAAATGTGTACATGCAAGAAAGCCGGTTTTATACCTAAATGTAAAATTGTGGAATTTTCCAAATGCACTGCCGTCTTGGCTTTATGCCAACTTCAATAAGATGAAGAAGGTTAATTAACTTTAATATGTTAAGCTAATGATTTGAGTTAACTTGATATGGATTTCTAAATGTGTACATGCAAGAAAGTCGGTTTTATACCTAAATGTAAATTCCGGAATTTTCCAAATGCACTGCCGTCTTGGCTTAATGCCAACTTCAGTAAGATGAAGAAGATAAATTAGCTTTAAAATGTTAAGCTAATGGTTTGAGGTAACTTGATATGGATTTCTAAATGTGTACATGCAAGAAAGCCGGTTTTATACCTAAATGTAAAATTGTGGAATTTTCCAAATGCACTGCCGTCTTGGCTTTATGCCAACTTCAATAAGATGAAGAAAAGTAATTAACTTTAATATGTTAATTTAATTATTTGAAGCAACTTGATATGGATTTCAAAATGTGTACATGCAAGAAAGTCGGTTTAATACCTAAATGTAAAATTCTGGAATTTTCCAAATACACTGCCGTCTTGGCTTTATGCCAACTTCAGTATGATGAAGAAAATTAATTAACTTTAATATGTTAATTTAATGATTTGAAGCAACTTGATATGGATTTCTAAATGTGAACATGCCAGAAAATCAGTTTTATACTTAAATGTAAAATTGTGGATTTTTTCCAAATGCACTGCCGTTATGGTCTTATGTCAAGTTGAGTCAGATGGTGAGGGTTAATTAACTTAAATATGTTAAGCTAATGATTTGGGTTAACTTGATATGGATTTCTAAATGTGTACATGCAAGAAAGTCGGTTTTATACCGAAATGTAAATTCTGGAATTTTCCAAATGCACTGCCGTCTTGGCTTAATGCCAACTTCAGTAAGATGAAGAAGATAAATTAGCTTTAAAATGTTAAGCTAATGGTTTGAGGTAACTTGATATGGATTTCTAAATGTGTACATGCAAGAAAGCCGGTTTTATACCTAAATGTAAAATTGTGGAATTTTCCAAATGCACTGCCGTCTTGGCTTTATGCCAACTTCAATAAGATGAAGAAAAGTAATTAACTTTAACATGTTAATTTAATAATTTGCAGCAACTTGATATGGATTTCAAAATGTGTACATGCAATAAAGCCGGTTTTATACCTAAATGTAAAATTGTGGATTTTTCCAAATGCACTGCCGTCTTGGCTTTATGCCAACTTCAGTAAGATGAAGAAAATTAATTAACTTTAATATGTTAATTTAATAATTTGAAGCAAATTGATATGGATTTCAAAATGTGTACATGCAATAAAGCCGGTTTTATACCTTAATGTAAAATTGTGGATTTTTTCCAAATGCACTGCCGTTATGGTCTTATGTCAACTTGAGTCAGGTGGTGAGGGTTAATTAACTTAGATATGTTAAGCTAATGATTTGAGTTAACTTGATATGGATTTCTAAATGTGTACACGCAAGAAAGTCGATTTAATACCTAAATGTAAAATTCTGGAATTTTCCAAATGCACTGCCGTCTTGGCTTAATGCCAACTTCAGTAAGATGAAGAAGATAAATTAGCTTTAAAATGTTAAGCTAATGGTTTGAGGTAACTTGATATGGATTTCTAAATGTGTACATGCAAGAAAGCCGGTTTTATACCTAAATGTAAAATTGTGGAATTTTCCAAATGCACTGCCGTCTTGGCTTTATGCCAACTTCAATAAGATGAAGAGAAGTAATTAACTTTAACATGTTAATTTAATAATTTGCAGCAACTTGATATGGATTTCAAAATGTGTACATGCAATAAAGCCGGTTTTATACCTAAATGTAAAATTGTGGATTTTTCCAAATGCACTGCCGTCTTGGCTTTATGCCAACTTCAGTAAGATGAAGAAAATTAATTAACTTTAATATGTTAATTTAATGATTTGAAGCAACTTGATATGGATTTCTAAATGTGAACATGCCAGAAAATCAGTTTTATACCTAAATGTAAAATTGTGGATTTTTTCCAAATGCACAGCCGTTATGGTCTTATGTCAACTTGAGTCAGATGGTGAGGGTTAATTAACTTCAATATGTTAAGCTAATGATTTGCATTAACTTGATATGTATTTCTAAATGTGAACATGCAAGAAAATCAGTTTTATACCTAAATGTAAAATTGTGGATTTTTTCCAAATGCACAGCCGTTATGGTCTTATGTCAATTTGAGTCAGATGGTGAGGGTTAATTAACTTTGATATGTTAAGCTTATGATTTGAGTTAACTTGATATGGATTTCTAAATGTGTACACGCAAGAAAGTCGGTTTAATACCTAAATGTAAAATTCTGGAATTTTCCAAATACACTGCCGTCTTGCCTTTATGCCAACTTCAGTAAGATGAAGAAGGTTAATTAACTTTAATATGTTAAGCTAATGACTTGTGGTAACTTGATATGGTTTTCTAAATGTGTACATGCAAGAAAGTCGGTTTTATACCTAAATGTAAAATTCTGGAATTTTCCAAATGCACTGCCGTCTTGGCTTTATGCCAACTTCAGTAAGATGAAGAAAATTAATTAACTTTAATATGTTAATTTAATAATTTGAAGCAACTTGATATGGATTTCAAAATGTGTACATGCAAGACAGCCGGTTTTATACCTAAATGTAAAACTGTGGATTTTTTCCAAATGCACTGCCGTTATGGTCTTATGTCAACTTGAGTCAGATGGTGAGGGTTATTAACTTTAATATGTTAAGCCAATGATTTGAGTTAAGTTGATATGGATTTCTAAATGTGTACATGCAAGAAAGTCGGTTTTATACCTAAATGTAAAATTCTTGAATTTTTCCAAACGCACTGCCGTTTTGGCTTTATGCCAACTTCAGTAAGATGAAGAAAATTAATTAACTTTAATATGTTAATTTAATAATTTGAAGCAACTTGATTTGAATTTCAAAATGTGTACATGCAATAAAGTCGGTTTTATACCTAAATGTAAAATCGTGGATTTTTTCCAAATGCACTGCCCTTATGGTCTTATGTCAACTTGAGTCAGATGGTGAGGGTTAATTAACTTTAATATGTTATGCTAATGATTTGTGGTAACTTGATATGGTTTTCTAAATGTGTACATGCAAGAAAGTCGGTTTTATACCTAAATGTAAAATTCTGGAATTTTTCAAATGCACTGCCGTCTTGGCTTTATGCCAATTTCAGTAAGATGAAGAAGGTTAATTAACTTTTATATGTTAAGCTAATGATTTGGGTTAACTTGATATGGATTTCTAAATGTGTACATGCAAGAAAGTCGGTTTTATACCTAAATGTAAAATTCTGGAATTTTCCAAATGCACTGCCGTCTTGGCTTAATGCCAACTTCAGTAAGATGAAGAAGATTAATTAACTTTAATATGTTAAGCTAATAATTTGAGTTAACTTGATATGGATTTCTAAATGTGTACATGCAAGAAAGCCGGTTTTATACCTAAATTTAAAATTGTGGAATTTTCCAAATGCACTGCCGTCTTGGCTTTATGCCAACTTCAATAAGGTGAAGAAAATTAATTAACTTTAATATGTTAATTTAATAATTTGAAGCAACTTGATATGGATTTCAAAATGTGTACATGCAATAAAGCCGGTTTTATACCTAAATGTAAAATTGTGGATTTTTTCCAAATACACTGCCGTTATGTTCTTATGTCAACTTGAGTCAGATGGTGAGGGTTTATTAACTTTAATATGTGAAGCTTATGATTTGAAGCAACTTGATATGGATTTCTAAATGCGAACATGCCAGAAAATCAGTTTTATACCTAAATGTAAAATTGTGGATTTTTTCCAAATGCACAGCCGTTATGGTCTTATGTCAACTTGAGTCAGATGGTGAGGGTTAATTAACTTAGATACGTTAAGCTAATGATTTGAGTTAACTTGATATGGATTTCTAAATGTGTACACGCAAGAAAGTCGGTTTTATACCTAAACGTAAAATTGTGGAATTTTCCAAATGCACTGCCGTCTTGGCTTTATGCCAACTTCAATAAGATGAAGAAAATTAATTAACTTTAATATGTTAATTTAATAATTTGAAGCAACTTGATAGGGATTTCATAATGTGTACATGCAAGAAAGTCGGTTTAATACCTAAATGTAAAATTCTGGAATTTTCCAAATACACTGCCGTCTTGCCTTTATGCCAACTTCAGTAAGATGAAGAAAATTAATTAACTTTATTATGTTAATTTAATAATTTGCAGTACCTTGATATGGATTTCAAAATGTGTACATGCAATAAAGCCGGTTTTATACCTAAATGTAAAATTGTGGATTTTTTCCAAATGCACTGCCGTTATGGTCTTATGTCAACTTGAGTCAGGTGGTGAGGTTTAATTAACTTAGATATGTTAAGCTAATGATTTGAGTTAACTTGATATGGATTTCTAAATGTGTACATGCAAGAAAGCCGGTTTTATACCTAAATGTAAAATTGTGGAATTTTCCAAATGCACTGCCGTCTTGGCTTAATGCCAACTTCAGTAAGATGAAGAAGATTAATTAACTTTATTATGTTAATTTAATAATTTGAAACAACTTGATATGGATTTCAAAATGTGTACATGCAATAAAGCCGGTTTTATACCTAAATGTAAAATTGTGGATTTTTTCCAAATACACTGCCGTTATGGTCTTATGTCAACTTGAGTGAGATGGTGAGGGTTGATTAACTTTAATATGTGAAGCTAATGATTTGAAGCAACTTAATATGGATTTCTAAATGTGAACATGCCAGAAAATCAGTTTTATACCTAAATGTAAAATTGTGGAATTTTCCAAATGCACTGCCGTCTTGGCTTTATGCCAACTTCAATAAGATGAAGAAAATTAATTAACTTTAATATGTTAATTTAATAATTTGAAGCAACTTGATATGGATTTCAAAATGTGTACATGCAAGAAAGCCGGTTTTATACCTAAAAGTAAAATTATGGAATTTTCCAAATACACTGCCGTTTTGCCTTTATGCCAACTTCAGTAAGATGAGGAAAATTAATTAACTTTAGTTCGTTAATTTAATAATTTGCAGCAACTTGATATGGATTTCGAAATGTGTACATGCAATAAAGCCGGTTTTATACCTAAATGTAAAATTGTGGATTTTTTCCAAATGCACTGCCGTCTTGGCTTTATGCCAACTTCAATAAGACGAAGAAAATTAATTAACTTTATTATGTTAATTTAATAATTTGAAGCAACTTGATATGGATTTCAAAATGTGTACATGCAAGAAAGCCGGTTTTATACCTAAAAGTAAAATTATGGAATTTTCCAAATACACTGCCGTTTTGCCTTTATGCCAACTTCAGTAAGATGAGGAAAATTAATTAACTTTAGTTCGTTAATTTAATAATTTGCAGCAACTTGATATGGATTTCGAAATGTGTACATGCAAGAAAGTCGGTTTTATAACTAAATGTAAAATTGTGGAATTTTCCAAATGCACTGCCGTCTTGGCTTAATGCCAACTTCAGTAAGATGAAGAAGATTATTTAACTTTAATATGTTAAGCTAATGATTTGAGGTAACTTGATATGGATTTCTAAATGTGTACATGCAAGAAAGCCGGTTTTAAACCTAAATGTAAAATTGTGGATTTTTTCCAAATGCACTGCCGTTATGGTCTTATGTCAACTTGAGTCAGATGGTGAGGGTTAATTAACTTTAATATGTTAAGCTAATGAATTGTGGTAACTTGATATGGTTTTCTAAATGTGTACATGCAAGAAAGCCGGTTTTATACCTAAATGTAAAATTGTGGAATTTTCCAAATGCACTGCCGTCTTGGCTTAATGCCGACTTCAGTAAGATGAAGAAGATTAATTAACTTTAATATGAGAAGCTAATGATTTGAAGCAACTTGATATGGATTTCTAAATGTGAACATGCCAGAAAATCAGTTT
>NW_024394904.1:0-3575 GCF_016617805.1 Bactrocera tryoni
GAAATTTACATATTTATGCTAACTAGCCGTTGTGATATTATTGGAGTTTTCATAGAGTTGTCGTATAGCCACAGCGACAGTGTATTTGAAGCAATTTTACAAACTCATATTAAGGAGTAGAATTGATTTTTTGGTGCATAGACATTAAGCAAGCGACATTAAGTTGTGTAAAAATATAAACTTTACATATTTTTTTTATTTGCCGTTTTTATGTTATTGGAATTGTCATGGAGTTGTCATAGAGTTGTCGTATAGCCAAAACAACAGTGTATTTGGAGTAATTTCACAATCTTATATTATGGTGTAGAATCGATTTTTTAGTACACGTACATTAAGCAGTCGATATCAAGTTGCGTAAAAATATGAATTTTACATATTTATGCTAATTAGCCGTTTTGATGTCATTGGAGTTGTCATAGAGTTGTCGTATATCCATAACGACAGGGTATTTGCAGCACCCTCACAATCTTATATTAAGGTGTAGAATCGATTTTTTAGTTCATATACATTAAACAATCGATATCAAGATGCGTTAAAATATGAATTTTACATATTTATGCTAATTAGCCGTTTTGATGTTATTGGAGTTTTCATAGAGCTGTCGTATAGCCATAAAGACAGTGTATTTTAAGCAATTTTACAATCTTATATTAAGTTGTAGAATTGATTTTTTGATGCATATACATTAAGGAATCGACATCAAGTTGTGTAAAAATATGAACTTTACATATTTCTTTTAATTTGCCGTTTTAATGTTATTGGTGTTGTCTGAGAGTTGTCGTATAGGCATAACAACAGTGTATTTGGAGCAATTTCACAATCTTATATTAAGGTGTAGAATCGATTTTTTTGTAATATACTTTAAGCAATCAATATCAAGCTGTGTAAAAATATGAACTTTACACATTTATGCTAATTAGCCGTTTTGAAGTCATTAGAGTTGTCATAGAGTTGTCACACAGATATAACGACAGTGTATTTGAAGCAAATAAATTCACAATCTTATATTAAGGTGTAGAATCGATTTTTTAGTAATACACATTAAGCAATCGATATCAAGCTGTGTAAAAATATGAACTTTACACATTTATGCTAATTAGCCGTTTTGAAGTCATTAGAATTGTCATAGAGTTGTCACACAGCTATAACGACAGTGTATTTGAAGCAAATAAATTCACAATCTTATATTAAGGTGTAGAATCGATTTTTTAGTAATACACATTAAGCAATCGATATCAAGCTGTGTAAAAATATGAACTTTACACATTTATGCTAATTAGCCGTTTTGAAGTCATTAGAATTGTCATAGAGTTGTCACACAGCTATAACGACAGTGTATTTGAAGCAAATAAATTCACAATTTTATATTAAGGTGTAGAATCGATTTTTTAGTTCATATACATTAAACAATCGGTATCAAGATGCGTTAAAATATGACTTTTACATATTTAAGCTAATTAGCCGTTTTGATGTTATTGGAGTTTTCATAGAGCTGTCGTATAGCCATAAAGACAGTGTATTTTAAGCAATTTTACAATCTTATATTAAGGTGTAGAATTGATTTTTTGGTGCATATACATTAAGGAATCGACATCAAGTTGTGTAAAAATATGAACTTTATATATTTCTTTTAATTTGCCGTTTTAATGTTATTGGAGTTGTCAGAGAGTTGTCGTATAGGCATAACGACAGTGTATTTGGAGCAATTTCGCAATCTTAAGCTTAGGTGTAGAATCGATTTTTTAGTACATATACATTAAGAAATCGATATCAAGCTGTGTAAAAATATGAACTTTACACATTTATGCTAATTAGCCGTTTTGAAGTCATTAGAGTTGTCATAGAGTTGTCACACAGATATAACGACAGTGTATTTGAAGCAAATAAATTCACAATCTTATATTAAGGTGTAGAATCGATTTTTTAGTAATACACATTAAGCAATCGATATCAAGCTGTGTAAAAATATGAACTTTACACATTTATGCTAATTAGCCGTTTTGAAGTCATTAGAATTGTCATAGAGTTGTCACACAGCTATAACGACAGTGTATTTGAAGCAAATAAATTCACAATCTTATATTAAGGTGTAGAATCGATTCTTTAGTTCATATACATTAAACAATCGATATCAAGATGCGTTAAAATATGACTTTTACATATTTATGCTAATTAGCCGTTTTGATGTTATTGGAGTTTTCATAGAGCTGTCGTATAGCCATAAAGACAGTGTATTTTAAGCAATTTTACAATCTTATATTAAGGTGTAGAATTGATTTTTTGGTGCATATACATTAAGGAATCGACATCAAGTTGTGTAAAAATATGAACTTTATATATTTCTTTTAATTTGCCGTTTTAATGTTATTGGAGTTGTCAGAGAGTTGTCGTATTGCCATAACGACAGTGTATTTGGAGCAATTTCACAATCTTATATTAAGGTGTAGAATGGATTTTTTACATATTTCTGTTAATTAGCTGCTTTGATGTTATTGGAGTTGTCAGAGAGTTGTAATATAGGCATGACGACAGTGTATTTGGAGAAATTTCGCAATCTTAAGCTTAGGTGTAGAATCGATTTATTATTACATATACATTAAGCAATCGATATCAAGATGCGTGAAAATAAGAGCTTTACATATTTATGCTAATTAGCCGTTTTGAATTCTTTGGAGGTTTCATAGAGTTTTCGTATAGCCATAACAACAGTGTATTTGGAGTAATTTCACAATCTTATATTAAGGTGTAGAATCAATTTTTTAGTACATATACATTAAGCAATCGATATCAAGTTGCGTAAAAATATGAACTTTACATATTTACGCTAATTAGCCGTTTTAAAATCATTGGAGTTGTCCTAGAGTGTTCGTATACCCATAACGACAGTGTATTTGAAGCAACTTCACAATCCTATATTAAGGTGCAGAAGTGATTGTTCGGTACATACACATTTAGCAGTCGATATCAAGTTGCGTAAAAGTAAAACCTTTACCTATTTCTTTTAATTAGCTGTTTTGATGTTATTGGAGTTGTCAGAGAGTTGTCGTATAGGCATAACGACAGTGTATTTGGAGGAATTTCACAATCTTAAACTAAGGTGTGGAACCGATTTTTTAGTTCATATACATTAAGCAATCAATATCAAGTTGCGTAAAAATATGAACTTTACATATTTCTGTTAATTAGCCATTTTGATGTTATTGGAGTTGTCATAGAGTTGTCGCATAGCCATAACGACAGTGTATTTGGAGCAATTTCACAATCTTAAATTAAGTTGTAGAATCGATATTTTAGTAATATACATTAAGCAATCGATATCAAGTTGCATAAAAATAAGACCTTTACCTATTTCTTTTAATTAGCTGTTTTGATGTTATTGGAGTTGCCATAGAGTTGTCATATAGGCATAACGACGGTGTATTTGGAGCAATTTTACAATCTTATATTAAGGTGTAGAATCGATTTCTTAGTACATATACATTAAGCAATCGATATCAAGTTGCGTAAAAATATGACCTTTACATATTTCTTTTAATTAGCCGTTTTGGTGTTATTGAAGTTGTCATAGAGTTGTC
>NW_024394905.1:0-12115 GCF_016617805.1 Bactrocera tryoni
TATCAAGATGCGTAAAAATATGAACGTTTCATATTTATGCTAACTCGCCGTTTTGATGTAATTGGAGTTGTCATAGAGTTGTCGTATAGCCATAACGACAGTGTATTTGGAACAACTTAGCAATCTTAAATTAAGGTGTAGATTTAACTTTTTGGTACACACTCATTATGCAATCGATATCAGGTTGCGTAAAAATATGAACTTTACATATTTATGCTAACTCGCCGTTTTGATGTAATTGGAGTTGTCATAAAGTTGTCGTATAGCCATAGCGACAGTGTATTTGGAGCAATTTCACAATCTCATATTAATGTGTAGAATCGATTTCTTGATACATACACAATATGCAATCGATGTCAGGTAGCGTAAAAATATGAACTTTACATATTTAGGCACATTAGCCGTTTTGATTTTAATTGGAGTTGTCATAGAGTTGTTCTATAGCAATAGCGACAATGTATTTGGATCAATTTCACAATCTTATATTAAGGTGTAGAATCGATTTTTTGATACATACAGAATATGCAATCGATATCAGGTAGGGTAAAAATATGAACTTCACATATTTTTGCTAACTAATCGTTTTGATGTTATTGGAGTTGTCATAGAGTTGCCCTATAGCAATAGCGACAGTGTAATTGGAACAATTTTACAATCTTAAATTAAGATGTAAAATTGATTTTTTGGTACATACATTTTATGCAATCGGTATAAAGATGCGTAAAAATATGAACTTTACATATTCATGCAAATTAGCCGTTTTGATGTTATTGGAGTTGTCATAGAGTTGTCCTATAGCAATAGCGACAATGTATTTGGAACAACTTAGCAATCCTAAATTAAGGTGTAGGATTGATTTTTTGATACATACACATTAAGCAATCGATATCAAGTTGCGTAAAAATATGAACTTTACATATTTATGCTAACTGGCCGTTTTGATGTTATTGGAGTTGTCATAGAGTTGTCGTATAGCCATAACGACAGTGTCTTTGGAGCAATTTCACTATCTTATATTAAGGTGTAGAATTGATTTTTTGGTACATACATAATATGCAATCGATATCAAGATGCATAAACATATGAACTTTACATATTTATGCTAATTACCCTTTTTGAAGTTATGGGAGTTGTCATAGAGTTGTCCTATAGCAATAGCGGTAGTGTATTTGGAACAATTTTACAATCTTAAATTAAGATGTAAAATTGATTTTTTGGTACATACATATTATGCAATAGATATCAACATGCGTAAAAATATGAACTTTACATATTTATGCAAATTAGCCGTTTTGATGTTATTGGAGTTGTCATAGAGTTGCCCAATAGCAATAGCGACAGTGTATTTGGAACAATTTTACAATATTATATTAAGGTGTAAAATTGATTTTTTGGTACATACATATTATGCAATCGATATCAAAATGCGTAAAAATATGAACTTTACATATTTATGCAAATTAGCCGTTTCGATGCTATTGGAGTTGTCACAGAGTTCTTCTATAGCAATAGCGACAGTGTATTTGGAACAACTTTGCCATCTTAAATTAAGGTGTAAAATTCATTTTTTGGTACATACACATTAAGCAATCGATATCAAGTTTCGTAAAAATATGAACTTTACATATTTATGCTAACTAGCCGTTTTGATGTTATTGGAGTTGTCATAGAGTTGTCCTATAGCAATAGCGACAATGTACTTAAAACAAATTAACAATCCTAAATTAAGGTGTATAATTGATTTTTTAGTACATACATACACGTTAAGCAATCGATATCAAGATGCGTAAAAATTTGAACTTTACATATTTCTGTTAATTAGCCGTTTTGATGTTATTGGAGCTTTCATAGAGTTGTCGTATAGCCATAGCGACTGTGTATTTGGAGCAATTTCACAATCTTATAATAAGGTGTAGAATCGATTATTTGATACATACACAATATGCAATCGATATCAGGTAGCGTAAAAATATGAACTTCACATATTTTTGCTAATTAATCGTTTTGATGTTATTGGAGTTGTCATAGAGTTGTCCTATAGCAATAGCGACAATGTATTTGGAGCAATTTCACCATCTTACATTAAGGTGTAGAACCGATTTTTTAGCACATACACTTTAAGCAATCGATATCAAGATGCGTAAAAATATGAACTTTACATATTTATGCAAATTAGCCGTTTTGATGTTATTGGAGTTGTCATAGAGTTGTCCTATTGCAGTAGCGACAATGTACTTGGAACAATTTAACAATCCTAAATTAAGGTGTAGAATTGATTTTTGGTACATACATATTATGCAATCGATATCAAGATGCGTAAAAATATGAACTCTACATATTTATGCTAACTCGCCGATTTGGTGTTATTGGAGTTGTCATAGAGTTGTCCTATAGCAATAGCGACAATGTACTTTGAACAGTTTAACAATCCTAAATTAAGGTGTAGAATTGATTTTTTGGTACATGCACATTAAGCAATCGACATCAAGTTGCGTAAAAATATGAACTTTACATATTTATGCTAATTAATCTTTTTGAAGTTATGGGAGTTGTCATAGAGTTGCCCTATAGCAATAGCAACAGTTTATTTGGAACAATTTTACAATCTTAAATTAAGATGTAAAATTGATTTTTTGGTACATACATATTATGCAATCGATATCAACATGCGTAAAAATATGAACTTTACATATTTACGCAAATTAGCCGTTTTGATGTTATTGGAGTTGTCATAGAGTTGTTCTATAGCAATAGCGACAGTGTATTTGGAACAATTTTACAATCTTAAATTAAGATGTAAAATTGATTTTTTGGTACATACATATTATGCGATCGATATCAAGTTGCGTAAAAATATGAACTTTACATATTTATGCTAACTAGCGGTTTTGATGTTGTTGGAGTTGTCATAGAGTTGTCGTATAGCCATAGCGACGGTGTATTTGGAGCAATTTCACGGTCTTATATTAAGGTGTAGAATCGATTTTTTAGTACATACACATTAAGCAATCGATATCCAGATGCGTAAAAATATGAACTTTACATATTTATGCTAACTAGCCGTTTTGATGTTATTGGAGTTGTCATAGAGTTGCCCTATAGCAATAACGACAGTGTCTTTGGAGCAATTTTACAATCTTAAGTTAAGGTGTAGAATTGATTTTTTGGTACATACATATTGTGCAATCGATATCAGGTAGCGTAAATTTATGAACTTTACATATTTATGCTAACTAGATGTTTTGATGTTATTGGAGTTGTCATAGAAATGTCGTATAGATATAGCGACAGTATATTTGCAGCAATTTCACAATCTTAAATTAAGGTGTAGAATTGATTTTTTGGTACGAACGCATTAAGCAATCGACATCAAGTTGCGTAAAAATATGAACTTTACATATTTATGCTAATTAACCTTTTTGAAGTTATGGGAGTTGTCATAGACTTGCCCTATAGCAATAGCGACAGTGTATTTGGAACAATTTTACAATCTTAAATTAAGATGTAAAATTGATTTTTTGGTACATACCCATTAAGCAATCGATATCAAGTTTCGTAAAAATTTGAACTTTATATATTAGTGGTAACTATTTATGCAAATTAGCCGTTTTGATGTTATTGGAGTTGTCATAGAGTTGTCGTGTAGCCATAACGACAGTGTCTTTGGAGCAATTTTACAATCTTAAGTTAAGGTGTAGAATTGATTTTTTGGTACATACATATTATGCAATCGATATCAGGTAGCGTAAAATTATGAACTTTACATATTTATGCTAACTAGATGTTTTGATGTTATTGGAGTTGTCATAGAAATGTCGTATAGATATAGCGACAGTATATTTGCAGCAATTTCACAATCTTAAATTAAGGTGTAGAATTGATTTTTTGGTACGAACGCATTAAGCAATCGACATCAAGTTGCGTAAAAATATGAACTTTACATATTTATGCTAATTAACCTTTTTGAAGTTATGGGAGTTGTCATAGACTTGCCCTATAGCAATAGCGACAGTGTATTTGGAACAATTTTACAATCATAAATTAAGATGTAAAATTGATTTTTTGGTACATACACATTAAGCAATCGATATCAAGTTTCGTAAAAATTTGAACTTTATATATTTATGGTAACTATTTATGCAAATTAGCCGTTTTGATGTTATTGGAGTTGTCATAGAGTTGTCGTGTAGCCATAACGACAGTGTCTTTGGAGCAATTTTACAATCTTAAGTTAAGGTGTAGAATTGATTTTTTGGTACATACACATTAAGCAATCGACATCAAGTTGCGTAAAAATATGAACTTTACATATTTATGCTAATTAACCTTTTTAAAGTTATGGGAGTTGTCATAGAGTTGCCCTATAGCAATAGCGACAGTGTATTTGGAACAATTTTACAATCTTAAATTAAGATGTGAAATTGATTTTTTGGTACATACATATTACGCAATCGATATCAAGTTGCGTAAAAATATGAACTTTACATATTTATGCTAATTAATCTTTTTGAAGTTATTGGAATTGTCATAGAGTTGTTCTATAGCAATAGCGTTAGTGTTTTTGGAACAATTTTACAATCTTAAATTAAGGTCTAAAACTGATTTTTTGATACATACACATTAAGCAATCGATATCAAGTTGCGTAAAAATATGAACTTTACATATTTATGCTAACTAGGCGTTTTGATGTTATTGGAGTTGTCATAGAGTTGTCCTACAGCAATAGCGACAGTGTATTTGGAACAATTTAACAATCCTAAATTAAGGTGTAAAATTGATTTTTTAGTACATACATACACATTAAGCAATCGATATCAGGATGCGTAAAAATATGAACTTTACATATTTATGCTAACTAACCTTTTTGAAGTTATGGGAGTTGTCATAGAGTTGCCCTATAGCAATAGCGACAGTGTATTTGGAACAACTTTACAATCTTAAATTAAGATGTAAAATTGATTTTTTGGTACATACATATTATGCAATCGACATCAACATGCGTAAAAATATGAACTTTACATATTTATGCAAATTAGCCGTTTTGATGTTATTGGAGTTGTCATAGAGTTGTTCTATAGCAATAGCGACAGTGTATTTGGAACAAGCTTACAATCTTAAATTAAGATGTAAAATTGATTTTTTGGTACATACATATTATGCAATCGATATCAAAATGCGTAAAAATATGAACTTTACATATTTATGCAAATTAGCCGTTTTGATGCTATTGGAGTTGTCACAGAGTTCTTCTATAGCAATAGCGACAGTGTATTTGGAACAACTTTGCAATCTTAAATTAAGGTGTAAAATTCATTTTTTGGTACATACACATTAAGCAATCGATATCAAGTTTCGTAAAAATATGAACTTTACATATTTATGCTAACTAGCCGTTTTGATGTTATTGGAGTTGTCATAGAGTTGTCCTATAGCAATAGCGACAATGTATTTAAAACAAATTAACAATCCTAAATTAAGGTGTATAATTGATTTTTTAGTACATACATACACGTTAAGCAATCGATATCAAGATGCGTAAAAATTTGAACTTTACATATTTCTGTTAATTAGCCGTTTTGATGTTATTGGAGCTTTCATAGAATTGTCGTATAGCCATAGCGACTGTGTATTTGGAGCAATTTCACAATCTTATATTAAGGTGTAGAATCGATTATTTGATACATACACAATATGCAATCGATATCAGGTAGCGTAAAAATATGAACTTCACATATTTTGGCTAATTAATCGTTTTGATGTTATTGGAGTTGTCATAGAGTTTTCCTATAGCAATAGCGACAATGTATTTGGAGCAATTTCACAATCTTACATTAAGGTGAAGAACCGAGTTTTTAGTACATACACTTTAAGCAATCGATATCAAGATGCGTAGAAATATGAACTTTACATATTTATGCAAATTAGCCGTTTTGATGTTATTGGAGTTGTCATAGAGTTGTCGTGTAGCCATAACGACAGTGTCTTTGAAGCAATTTTACAATCTTAAGTTAAGGTGTAGAATTGATTTTTTGGTACATACATATTATGCAATCGATATCAAGATGCGTAAAAATATGAACTCTACATATTTATGCTAACTCGCCGATTTGGTGTTATTGGAGTTGTCATAGAGTTGTCCTATAGCAATAGCGACAATGTACTTGGAACAGTTTAACAATCCTAAAGTAAGGTGTAGAATTGATTTTTTGGTACATGCACATTAAGCAATCGACATCAAGTTGCGTAAAAATATGAACTTTACATATTTATGCTAATTAACCTTTTTGAAGTTATGGGAGTTGTCATAGAGTTGCCCTATAGCAATAGCGACAGTTTATTTGGAACAATTTTACAATCTTAAATTAAGATGTAGAATCGATTTTTTGGTACATACACATTCAGCAATCGATATCAAGATGCGTAAAAATATGAACTTTACATATTTATGCAAATTAGCCGTTTTGATGTTATTGGAGTTGTCATAGAGTTGTTCTATAGCAATAGCGACAGCGTATTTGGAACAATTTTACAATCTTAAATTAAGATGTAAAATTGATTTTTTAGTACCTACATACACATTAAGCAATCGACATCAAGTTGCGTAAAAATATGAACTTTACATATTTATGCTAATTAACCTTTTTGAAGTTATGGGAGTTGTCATAGAGTTGCCCTATAGCAATAGCGACAGTGTATTTGGAACAATCTTAAATTAAGATGTAAAATTGATTTTTTGGTACATACATATTATGCAATCGATATCAACATGCGTAAAAATATGAACTTTACATATTTATGCTAACTAGCCGTTTTGATGTTATTGGAGTTGTCATAGAGTTGTTCTATAGCAATAGCGACAATGTATTTGGAACAATTTAACAATCCTAAATTAAGGTGTAAAATTGATTTTTTAGTACATACATACACATTAAGCAATCGACATCAAGATGTGTAAAAATATGAACTTTAAATATTTATGCAAATTAGCCATTTTGATGTTATTGGAGTTGTCATAGAGTTGTCGTGTAGCCATAATGACAGTGTCTTTGGAGCAATTTTACAATCTTAAGTTAAGGTGTAGAATTGATTTTTTGGTACATGCATATTGTGCAATCGATATCAGGTAGCGTAAAATTATGAACTTTACATATTTATGCTAACTAGATCTTTTGATGTTATTGGAGTTGTCATAGAAATGTCGTATAGATATAGCGACAGTATATTTGGAGCAATTTCACAATCTTAAATTAAGGTGTAGAATTGATTTTTTGGTACATACACATTAAGCAATCGACATCAAGTTGCGTAAAAATATGAACTTTACATATTTATGCTAATTAACCTTTTTGAAGTTATGGGAGTTGTCATAGAGTCGCCCTATAGCAATAGCGACAGTGTATTTGGAACAATCTTAAATTAAGATGTAAAATTGATTTTTTGGTACATACATATTATGCAATCGATATCAACATGCGTAAAAACATGAACTTTACATATTTATGCAAATTAGCCGTTTTTATGTTATTGGAGTTGTCATATAGCAATAGCGACAGTGTATTTGGAACAATTTAACAATCTTAAATTAAGATGTAAAATTGATTTTTTGGTACATACATATTATGCGATCGATATCAAGATGCGTAAAAATATGAACTTTACATATTTTTGCTAATTACCCTTTTTGAAGTTATGGGAGTTGTCATAGAGTTGCCCTATAGCAATAGCGACAGTGTATTTAGAACAAATTTGCAATCTTAAATTAAGATGTAAAATTGATTTTTTGCTACATACATATTATGCAATCGATATCAAGTTGCGTAAAAATATGAACTTTACATATTTATGCTAATTAACCTTTTTGAAGTTATGGGATTTGTCATAGAGTTGCCCTACAGCCATAGCGACAGTGTATTTGGAACAATTTTACAATCTTAAATAAAGATTTAAAATTGATTTTTTGGTACATACATATTATGCAATCGATATCAAGATGCGTAAAAATATGAACTTTACATATTTATGCAAATTAGCCGTTTTGATGTTATTGGAGTTGTCATAGAGTTGCCCAATAGCAATAACGACAGTGTATTTGGAACAATTTTACATTCTTAAATTAAGATGTAAAATTGATTTTTTGGTACATGCATATTAGCAATCGATATCAATATGCGTAAAAATATGAACTTTACATATTTATGCAAATTAGCCGTTTTGATGTTATTGGAGTTGTCATAGAGTTGTTCTATAGCAATGGCGACAGTGTATTTGGAACATTTTTACAATCTTAAATTAAGATGTAAAATTGATTTTTTGGTACATACATATTATGCAATTGATATCAAGATGCGTAAAAATATGAACTTTACATATTTATGCTAATTAACCTTTTTGAAGTTATGGGAGTTGTCATAGAGTTGTCCTATAGCAATAACGACAGTGTATTTGGAACAATTTTAGAAACATTAATTAAAATGTAAAATTGATTTTTTGGTACATACATATTATGCAATCGATATCAAGATGCGTAAAAATATGAACTTTACATATTTAGGCACATTAGCCGTTTTGATTTTAATTGGAGTTGTCATAGAGTTGTACTATAGCAATAGCGACAGTGTAGTTGGAACAACTTTGCAATCTTAAATTAAGCTGTAAAATCGATTTTTTGATACATACATATTATGCAATCGATATCAAGATGCGTAAAAATATGAATTTTACATATTTATGCTAATTACCCTTTTTTAAGTTATTGGAGTTGTCATAGAGTTGTTCTATAGCAATAGCGACAGTGTATTTGGAACAATTTTACAATCTTAAATTAAGATGTAAAATTGATTTTTTGGTACATACATATTTTGCAATCGATATCAAGATGCGTAAAAATATGAACTTTACATATTTATGCTAATTAACCTTTTTGAAGTTATGGGAGTTGTCATAGAGTTGTCCTATAGCAATAGCGACAGTGTATTTGGAACAATTTTAGAAACATTAATTAAAATGTAAAATTGATTTTTTGGTACATACATATTATGCAATCGATATAAAGATGCGTAAAAATATGAACTTTACATATTTAGGCACATTAGCCGTTTTGATTTTAATTGGAGTTGTCATAGAGTTGTTCTATAGCAATAGCGACAGTGCAGTTGGAACAACTTTGCAATACATACACATTAAGCAATCGATATCAAGATGCGTAAAAATATGAACTTTACATATTTATGCAAATTAGCCGTTTTGATGTTATTGGAGTTGTCATAGAGTTGTTCTATAGCAATAGCGACAGTGCATTTGGAACAATTTTACAATATTAAATTAAGATATGAAATTGATTTTTTGATACATACAAAATATGCAATCGATATCAGGTTGCAAAAAATATGAACTTTACATATTTAGGCACATTAGCCGTTTTAATTTTAATTGGAGTTATAGCAATAGCGACAGTGTAGTTGGAACAACTTTGCAATACATACACATTAGGCAATCGATATCAAGATGCGTAAAAATATGAGCTTTACATATTTATGCAAATTAGCCGTTTTGATGTTATTGGACTTGTCACAAAGTTGTTCTATAGCAATAGCGACAGTGTATTTGGAACAATTTTACAATCTTAAATTAAGATGTAAAATTTATTTTTTGGTACATACATATTATGTAATCGATATCAAGATGCGTAAAAATATGAACTTTACATATTTATGCTATTTAGCCGTTTTGATGTTATTGGAGTTGTCATTGAGTTGTCCTAAAGCAATAGCGACAGTGTATATGGAACAATTTAACAACCCTGAATTAAAGTTTAGAATTGATTTTTTGTTACATACATATTATGAAATCGATATCAAGTTGCGTAAAAATATGAACTTTACATATTTATGCTAATTAACCTTTTTGAAGTTATAGGAGTTGTCATAGAGTTGTCCTATAGCAATAGCGACAGTGTATTTGGAACAATTTTACAAACTTTAATTAAGATGTAAAATTGATTTTTTGGTACATACATATTATGCAATCGATATCAAGATGCGTAAAAATATGAACTTTACATATTTATGCTAACTAGCCGTTTTGAAGTTATTGGAGTTGTCATAGAGTTGCCCTATAGCAATAGCGACAGTGTATTTGGAACAATTTTACAATATTAAATTAAGATATAAAATTGATTTTTTGGTACACACATATTATGCAATCGATATCAAGATGCGTAAAAATATGAACTTTACATATTTTTGATAATTAGCCGTTTTGATGTTATTGGAGTTATCATAGAGTTGTCGTATAGCCATAGCGAGAGTGTCTTTGGAGAAATTTCACAATAATATATTAAGGTGTAGAATCGATTTTTTGATACATACACATTAAGCAATCGATATCAAGTTGCGTAAAAATATGAACTTTACATATTTTTGCTAATTACCCTTTTTGAAGTTATGGGAGTTGTCATAGAGTTGCCCTATAGCAATAGCGACAGTGTATTTAGAACAAATTTGCAATCTTAAATTAAGATGTAAAATTGATTTTTTGCTACATACATATTATGAAATCGATATCAAGTTGCGTAAAAATATGAACTTTACATATTTATGCTAATTAACCTTTTTGAAGTTATAGGAGTTGTCATAGAGTTGTCCTATAGCAATAGCGACAGTGTATTTGGAACAATTTTACAAAATTTAATTAAGATGTAAAATTGATTTTTTGGTACATACATATTATGCAATCGATATCAAGATGCGTAAAAATATGAAATTTCATATTTATGCAAATTAGCCGTTTTGATGTTATTGGAGTTGTCATAGAGTTGCCCAATAGCAATAACGACAGTGTATTTGGAACAATTTTACAATCTTAAATTAAGATGTAAAATTGATTTTTTGGTACATACATATTATGCAATCGATATCAAGATGCGTTAAAATATGGACTTTACATATTTATGCAAATTAGCCGTTTATGTTATTGGAGTTGTCATAGAGTTGTTCTATATCAATAGCGACAGTGTATTTGGAACAATTTTACAATCTTAAATTAAGATGTAAAATTGATTTTTTGGTACATACATGTTATGCAATCGATATCAAGTTGCGTAAAAATATGAACTTTACATATTTATGCTAATTAACCTTTTTGAAGTTATGGGAGTTGTCATAGAGTTGCCCTATAGCAAAAGCGACAGTGTATTTGGAACAATTTTACAATCTTAAATCAAGATGTACAATTTATTTTTTGGTACATACATATTATGCAATTGATACCAAGATGCGTAAAAATATGAACTTTACATATTTATGCAAATTAGCCGTTTTGATGTTATTGGAGTTGTCATAAAGTTGTTCTATAGCAATAGCGACAGTGTATTTGGAACAATTTTACAATCTTAAATTAAGATGTAAAATTGATTTTTTGGTACATACATATTATGTAATCGATATAAAGATGCGTAAAAATATGAACTTTACATATTTATGCAAATTAGCCGTTTTGATGTTATTGGAGTTGTCACAAAGTTGTTCTATAGCAATAGCGACAGTGTATTTGGAACAATTTTACAATCTTAAATTAAGATGTAAAATTGATTTGTTGGTACATACATATTATGCAATCGATATCAAGATGCCGAAAAATATGAACTTTACATATTTATGCAAATTAGCCGTTTTGATGTTATTGGAGTTGTCATAGAGTTGTTCTATAGCAATAGCGACAGTGTATTTGGAACAATTTTACAATTTTAAATTAAGATGTAAAATTGATTTTTTGGTACATACATATTATGCAATCGATGTCAAGATTCGGAAAAATATGAACTTTACATATTTATGCAAATTAGCCGTTTTGATGTTATGGGAGGTGTCATAGAGTTGCCCTATAGCAATAGCGACAGTGTATTTGGAACAATTTTACAATCTTAAATTAAGATGCAAAATTGATTTTTTGGTACATACATATTATGCAATCGATATCAAGATGCGTAAAAATATGAACTTTACATATTTATGCTAATGAACCTTTTTGAAGTTATGGGAGTTGTCATAGAGTTGTCCTATAGCAATAGCGACAGTGTATTTGGAACAATTTTACAAACTTTAATTAATATGTAAA
>NW_024394906.1:0-1246 GCF_016617805.1 Bactrocera tryoni
AAGATGAAGAAGGTTAAATAACTTTAATATGTAAAGTTAATGATTTGAAAAAACTTGATATATATTTCTAAATGTATATGCAAGGAAATCGGTTTTATACCTAAATGTAAAATTGTGGAATTTTTCCAAATTCACTGCCGTTATGGTTTTATATAAACTTTAGTAAGATGAAGAAAATTAATTAACTTTAATAAGTAAAGTTAATGATTTAAAGAAACTTGATATGGATTTCTAAATGTGTATATGCAAGGAAATCGGTTTAATACCTATATGTAAAATTATGAAATTTTTCCAAAAACACGGCCGTTAAGCTTTTTTATATACACTTTAGTAAGATGATGAGAGTTAACTAACTTCAATAAGTAAAGTTAGTGATTTGAAGCAACTTGATATGGATTTCTAAATGTGTATATGCAAGGAAATCGGTTTTATACCTAAATGTAAAATTATGAAATTTTTCCAAAAACACGGCCGTTAAGCTTTTTTATATACACTTTAGTAAGATGATGAGAGTTAATTAACTTTAATAAGTAAAGCTAATGATTTGAAGCAACTTGATATGGATTTCTAAATGTGTATATGCAAGGAAATCGGTTTTATACCTAAATGTAAAATTGTGGAATTTTTCCAAATTCACTGCCGTTATGGTTTTATATAAACTTTAGTAAGATGAAGAAAGTTAATTAACTTCAATAAGTAAAGTTAATGATTTAAAGAAACTTGATATGGATTTCTAAATGTGTATATGCAAGAAAATCGTTTTTATACCAAAATGTAAAATTGTGGAATTTTTCCAAATGCACTGCCGTTATACTTATAGTTTTATGTCAACTTTAGTAAGATGAAGAAAGTTAATTAACTTTAATATGTAAAGTTAAGGATTTGAAGCAACTTCCTATGGATTTCTAAATGTGTATATGCAAGGAAATCAGTTTTATACCTACATGTAAAATTATGAAATTTTTCCAAAAACACGGCCGTTAAGCTTTTTTATATACACCTTAGTAAGATGATGAGAGTTAATTAACTTTAATAAGTAAAGTTAGTGATTTGAAGCAACTTGATATGGATTTCCAAATATGTATATGCAAGGAAATCGGTTTTATACCTAAATGTAAAATTATGGAATTTTTCCAAATGCACTGCCGTTATGGCTTTATGTCAACTTAAGTAAGATGAAGAATGTTAGATAACTTTAATAAGTAAAGCTAATGATTTGCACAACTTGATATGGATTTCCAAATGT
>NW_024394907.1:0-10482 GCF_016617805.1 Bactrocera tryoni
AAGATGAAGAAAGTTAATTAACTGTGATATGTGAATTTAATAATTTGAAACAACTTGATATGGATTTCTAAATGTGTACATGCAAGAAAGTCGGTTTTATATCTAAATGTAAAATTATGGAAAATTTTCCAAATGCACTGTCGTTATGGCCTTATTTCAACTTTAGTAATATGAAGAAAGTTATTTAACTTTAATATGTTAAGCTAATGATTTAAAGCAACTCGATATGGATTGCTAAATGTTCAAATGCAGGAAAATCGGTTTTATATCTAAATGTAAAATTGTGGAATTTTTCCAAATGCACTGCCGTTATGGTCTTATGTCAACTTGAGTAAGATGGTGAGGGTTAATTAACTTTAATATGTTGAGCTAATGAATTGAGGTAACTTTACATGGATTTCTAAATGTGTACATGCAAGAAAATCCGTTTTATACCTAATGGTAAAATTCTGGAATTTTCCAAATGCACTGCCGTTTTGTCTTTATGCCAACTTCAGTAAGATGAAGAAAGTTAATTAACTTTAATATGTGAATTTAATAATTTGAAACAACTTGATATGGATTTCTAAATGTGTACACGCAAGAAAGTCGGTTTTATACCTAAATGTAAAATTATGGAATTTTTTCCAAATGCACTGCCGTTATGGCCTTATTTCAACTTTAGTAATATGGTGAGGGTTAATTAACTTTAGTATGCTAAGCTAATGATTTGAAGCAACTTGATATGGATTTCTAAATGTGTACATGCAAGAAAGTCGGTTTTATACCTAAATGTAAAATTATGGAATTTTTCCAAATGCACTCGGGGTTTTGGCTTTATGAAGATGAAGAAAGTTAATTAACTTTAATATGTGAATTTATTAATTTGAAGCAACTTGATATGAATTTCTAAATGTGTACATGCAAAAAAATCGGTTTTATACCTAAAGGTAAAATTGTGGAATTTTCCAAATGCGCTGCCGGTTTGGCTTTATGCCAACTTCAATAAGATGAAGAAAGTTAATTAACTTTAATATGTGAATTTAATAATTTGAAACAACTTGATATGGATTTCTAAATGTGTACACGCAAGAAAGTCGGTTTTATACCTAAATGTAAAATTATGGAATTTTTTCCAAATGCACTGCCGTTATGGCCTTATTTCAACTTTAGTAATATGGTGAGGGTTAATTAACTTTAATATGCTAAGCTAATGATTTGAAGCAACTTGATATGGATTTTTAAATGTAAACATGCCAGAAATTCGGTTTTGAACCTAAGTGAAAAATTGTGGAATTTTTGCAAATGCACTGCCGTTTTTGCTTTATGCCAACTTTTGTAATAGGACGAAGATAGGACTGCCATTTCAGTAAGATGAAGAAAGTTATTTAACTTTAATATGTAAAGCTGATGATTTGAGGTAACTTGATATGGAATTCTAAATGTGCAGATGGAAGAAAACCATTTTTATAGCTAAAGGTAAAATTCTGGGACTCTCCAAATGCACTGCCGTTTTGGCTTTATGCACCCTTCAGTAAGATGAAGAAGATTAATTAACCTTAATATGTGAAGCTAATGATTTGAAGCAACATGGTACCTACAAGTAAAATTCTGGAATTTTCCAAATGCAATGCCGTTTTGGCTTTATGCCAACTTCAGTAAGATGAAGAAGATTAGTTAACTTTCATATGTGAAGCTAATGATTTGAAGCAATTTGATATGGATTTCTAAATTTGAACATGCCAGAAGTTCGGTCTTATACCTAAATGAAAAATTGTGGAATTTTTCAAATGCACTGCCGTTATGGTCTTATGTCAACTTGAGTAAGATGGTGAGTGTTAATTAACTTTAATATGTAAAGCTAATGATTTGAGGTAGCTTGATATGGATTTCTAAATGTGCACATGGAAGAAAATCGGTTTTATACCTAAAGGTAAAATTGTGGAATTTTCCAAATGCGCTGCCGTTTTGGCTTTATGCCAACTTCAGTAAGATGAAGAAAGTTAATTAACTTTAATATGTGAATTTAATAATTTGAAACAACTTGATATGGATTTCTAAATGTGTACATGCAAGAAAGTCCGTTTTATACCTAAATGTAAAATTAAGGAATTTTTTCAAATGCACTGCCGTTTTAGCTTTATGCCAACTTGAGTAAGATGGTGAGGGTTAATTATTTTTAACATGTTAAGCTAATGATTTGAAGCAACCTGATATGGATTTCTAAATGTGTACATGCAAGAAAGTCGGTTTTATACCTAAATGTAAAATTATGGAATTTTTCCAAATGCACTCGGGGTTTTGGCTTTATGAAGATGAAGAAAGTTAATTAACTTTAATATGTGAATTTAATAATTTGAAGCAACTTGATATGAATTTCTAAATGTGTACATGCAAGAAAATCGGTTTTATACCTAAAGGTAAAATTGTGGAATTTTCCAAATGCGCTGCCGTTTTGGCTTTATGCCAACTTCAGTAAGATGAAGAAAGTTAATTAACTGTGATATGTGAATTTAATAATTTGAAAAAACTTGATATGGATTTCTAAATGTGTACATGCAAGAAAGTCGGTTTTATATCTAAATGTAAAATTATGGAAAATTTTCCAAATGCACTGTCGTTATGGCCTTATTTCAACTTTAGTAATATGAAGAAAGTTATTTAACTTTAATATGTTAAGCTAATGATTTAAAGCAACTCGATATGGATTGCTAAATGTTCAAATGCAGGAAAATCGGTTTTATATCTAAATGTAAAATTGTGGAATTTTTCCAAATGCACTGCCGTTATGGTCTTATGTCAACTTGAGTAAGATGGTGAGGGTTAATTAACTTTAATATGTTGAGCTAATGAATTGAGGTAACTTTACATGGATTTCTAAATGTGTACATGCAAGAAAATCGGTTTTATACCTAATGGTAAAATTCTGGAATTTTCCAAATGCACTGCCGTTTTGTCTTTATGCCAACTTCAGTAAGATGAAGAAAGTTAATTAACTTTAATATGCGAATTTAATAATTTGATACAACTAGATATGGATTTCTAAATGTGTACATGCAAGAAAGTCGGTTTAATACCTAAATGTAAAATTATGGAATTGTTTCCAAATGCATTGCCGTTATGGCCTTATTCCAACTTTAGTAAGATGAAAAAAGTTATTTAACTTTAATATGTTAAGCTAATGATTTAAAGCAACTTGATATGTATTGCTAAATGTTTACATGCAGGAAAATCGGTTTTATACCTAAATGTAAAATTGTGGAATTTTTGCAAATGCACTGCCGTTATGGCTTTCTGACAACTTCTGTAAGAAGAAAAAAGTTAATTAACTTTAATATGTGACGTTAATGATTTAAGTCAACTCGATATGGATTGCTAAATGTTTAAATGCAGGGAAATCGGTTTTATACCTAAAGGTAAAATTGTGGAATTTTCCAAATGCACTGCCGTTTTGGCTTTATGCCAACTTCAGTAAGATGAAGAAGATTAATTAACTTTAATATGTGAAGCTAATGATTTGAAGCAACTTGATATGGATTACTAAATGTGAACATGCCAGAAATTTGGTTTTATAGCTAAATGACAAATTGTGGAATTTTTCCAAATGCACTGCCGTTTTGGCTTTATGCGATTTCTAAATGTGTACATACAATAAAATCGGTTTTATACCTAAATGTAAAATTCTGGAATATTCCAAATGCACTGCCGTTTTGGCTCTTGAGTAAGATGGTGAGGGTTAATTAACTTTATTATGTTAAGCTAATGATTTGAAGCAACTTGATATGGATTGCTAAATGTTTACATGCAGGAAAATCGGTTTTATACCTAAATGTAAAATTGTGGAATTTTTCCAAATGCACTGCCGTTTTGGCTTTATGCCAACTTGAGTAAGATGGTGAGGTTAAATTAACTTTAATATGTTAAGCTAATGATTTGAAGCAACTTGATATGGATTTATAAATGTGTACATGCAAGAAAGTCGGTTTTATACCTAAATGTAAAATGGTGGAATTTTTCCAAATGCACTGACTTCATGGCTTTCTGCCAACTTCTGTAAGAAGAAAAAAGTTAATTAACTTTAATATGTGACGTTATTGATTTAAGTCAACTCGATATGGATTGCTAAATGTTTAAATGCAGGGAAATCGGTTTTATACCTAAATGTAAAATTGTGGAATTTTTTAAAATGCGCTGCCGTTAAGGTCTTATGTCAACTTGAGTAAGATGGTGAGGGTTATATAACTTTAATATGTTAAGCTAATGAATTGAGGTAACTTAATATGGATTGCTAAATGTGTACATGCAAGAAAATCGGTTTTATACCTAAATGTGAAATTGTGGAATTTTTCCAAATGCACTACCGTTATGGCTTTATGCCAATATGAAGAAAGCTAACTAACTTTAATATGTCAAGATGGTGAGGGTTAATTAACTTTTATATGTAAATTTATTAACTTGAAGCAACTTGATATGGATTTCCAAATGTGTACATGCAAGAGAGTCGGTTTTATACCTAAATGTAAAATTATGGAATTTTTCCAAATGCCCTGCCGTTATGGTCTTATGTTAACTTGAGTAAGTTGGTGAGGGTTAATTAACTTTAAAATGTGAATTTATTAATTTGAAGAAACTTGATATGGATTTCTTAATGTTTACATGCAAGAAAGCCGGTTTTATACCTAAATGTAAAATTGTGGAATTTTTTCCAAATGCACTGAAGTAATGGTTTAATGCCAACTTCAGTAAGATGGTGATGTTAAATTAACTTTAGTGTTAAGCTAATGATTTGAAGCAACTTGATATGGATTTATAAATGTGTACATGCAAGAAAGTCGGTTTATAATTTGAAACAACTTGATATGGATTTCGAAATGCGTACATGCAAGAGAGTCGGTTTTATACCTAAATGTAAAATTTTGGAAATTTTTCCAAATGCACTGTTGTTTTGGCTTTATAACTTTAATATATTAAGCTAATGATTTGAAGCAACTTGATATGGATTTCTAAATGTGTACATGCCAGAATATTGGTTTTATACCTAAATGTGAAATTGTGGAATTTTTCCAAATGCACTACCGTTATGGCTTTATGCCAATATGAAGAAAGCTAACTAACTTTAATATGTCAAGATGGTGAGGGTTAATTAACTTTTATATGTAAATTTATTAACTTGAAGCAACTTGATATGGATTTCCAAATGTGTACATGCAAGAGATTCGGTTTTATACCTAAATGTAAAATTATGGAATTTTTCCAAATGCCCTGCCGTTATGGTCTTATGTTAACTTGAGTAAGTTGGTGAGGGTTAATTAACTTTAAAATGTGAATTTATTAATTTGAAGAAACTTGATATGGATTTCTTAATGTTTACATGCAAGAAAGCCGGTTTTATACCTAAATGTAAAATTGTGGAATTTTTTCCAAATGCACTGAAGTAATGGTTTAATGCCAACTTCAGTAAGATGAAGAAAGTTAATTAACTTTAATATGTGAATTTAATAATTTAAAACAACCTGATATGGATTTCTAAATCTGTACTTGCACGAAAGTCTGTTTTATACCTAAATGTAAAATTACTGAATTTTTCCAAATGCACTCGGGGTTTGTCTTTATGCCAACTTCGGAAAGATGAAGAAAGTTAATTAACTTTAATATATGAATTTAATATTTTGAAGCAACATGGTATGGATTTCTAAATGTGTACATGCAGGTAAATCGGTTTTATACCTAAATGTAAAATTGTGGAATTTTTCCAAAGGCACACTGCCGTTATCGCTTTCTGCCAACTTCAGTAAGATGAAGAAGATTAATTAACTTTAATATGTGAAGCTAATGATTTGAAGCAACTTGATATGGATTTCTAAATGTAAACATGCCAGAAATTCGGTTTTGAACTTAAATGAAAAATTGTGGAATTTTTCCAAATGCACTGCCGGTTTTGCTTTATGCCAACTTCTGTAATATGACGAAGGTTAATTAACTAGAATATGTGACGTTAATGATTTAAGTCAACTCGATATGGATTGCTAAATGTTTAAATGCAGGAAAATCGGTTTTATACTAAAATGAAAAATTGTGGAATTTTTCCAAATGCACTGCCGTTATGGTCTTATGTCAACTTGAGTAAAATGGTGAGGGTTAATTAACTTTTATATGTTAAGCTAATGAATTGAGGTAACTTTATATGGATTTCTAAATGTTTACACGCAAGAAAGTCGGTTTTATACCCAAAGGTAAAATGGTGGAATTTTCCAAATGCACTGCGGTTTTGGCTTTATGCGAACTTCAGTAAGATGAAGAAGGTTAATTAACTTTGATATGTTAAGATAATGATTTGAAGCAACTTGATTTGGATTTCTAAATATGTACATGCAAGAAAATCGGTTTTATACCTAAAGGTAAAATTCTGGAATTTTCCAAGTGCACTGCCGTTATGGTCTTATGTCAACTTGAGTAAGATGGTGAGTGTTAATTAACTTTAATATGTAAAGCTAATGATTTGAGGTAACTTGATATGGATTTAAAAATGCACACATGGAAGAAAATCGGTTTTATACCTCAAGGTGAAATTCTGGAAATTTCCAAATGCACTGCCGTTTTGGCTTTAAGCCAACTTCAGCAAGATGAAGAAAGTTAATTAACTTTAATATGTGAATTTAATAATGTGAAACAACTTGATATGGATTTTTAAATGTGTACATGCAAGAAAGTCCGTTTTATACCTAAATGTAAAATTATGGAATTTTTTCGAAATGCTCTGCCGTTTTGGCTTTATGCAAACTTGAGTAAGACGGTGAGGGTTAATAACCTTTAATATGTTAAGCTAATGATTTGAACCAACCTGATATGGATTTCTAAATGTGTACATGCAAGAAAGTCGGTTTTATACCTAAAGGTAAAATTCTGGAATTTTCCAACTGCACTGCCGTTATGGTCTTATGTCAACTTGAGTAAAATGGTGAGTGTTAATTAATTTTAATATGTAAAGCTAATGATTTGAGGTAACTTGATATGGATTTCTAAATGTTTACACGCAAGAAAGTCGGTTTTATACCCAAAGGTAAAATGGTGGAATTTTCCAAATGCACTGCCGTTTTGGCCTTATGCCAATTTCAGTAAGATGAAGAAGATTAATTAACCTTAATATGTGAAGCTAATGATTTGAAGCAACATGGTATGGATTTCTAAATGTGTACATGCAAGAAAGTCGGTTTTATACATAAATGTAAAATTATGGAATTTTTTTCCAAATGCACTGCAGCTATGGCTTTATGCCAACTTGAGTAAGATGGTGAGGGTTAATTAACTTTATACTTTAGTATATGAATTGAATAATCTGAAACAACTTGATATGGATTTCTAAATATGTACATGCAAGAAAATCGGTTTTATACCTAAAGGTAAAATTCTGGAATTTTCCAAGTGCACTGCCGTTATGGTCTTATGTCAACTTCAGTAAGATGGTGAGTGTTAATTAATTTAATATGTAAAGCTAATGATTTGAGGTAACTTGATATGGATTTAAAAATGCACACATGGAAGAAAATCGGTTTTATACCTCAAGGTGAAATTCTGGAAATTTCCAAATGCACTGCCGTTTTGGCTTTATGCCAACTTCAGCAAGATGAAGAAAGTTAATTAACTTTAATATATGAATTTAATAATGTGAAACAACTTGATATGGATTTTTAAATGTTTACATGCAAGAAAGTCTGTTTTATACCTAAATGTAAAATTATGGAATTTTTTCCAAATGCTCTGCCGTTTTGGCTTTATGCAAACTTGAGTAAGACGGTGAGGGTTAATAACCTTTAATATGTTAAGCTAATGATTTGAACCAACCTGATATGGATTTCTAAATGTGTACATGCAAGAAAGTCGGTTTTATACCTAAATGTAAAATTGTGGAATTTTTCCAAATGCACTCGGGGTTTTGGCTTTATGCCAACTTCTGTAAGACGAAGAAAGTTAATTAACTTTAATATGTGAATTTAATAATTTTAAACAACTTGATATGGATTTTTAAATGTAAACATGCAAGAGAGTCGGTTTTATACCTAAACGTAAAATTCTGGAATTTTTCCAAATGCACTGCCGTTATGGCTTTATGCCAATTTCAGTAATATGAAGATTAATTAATTTTAGTATGTGAAGCTAATGATTTGAAGCAACTTGATATGGATTTCTAAATGTAAACATGCTAGAAATTCGGTTTTCAACCTAAGTGAAAAATTGTGGAATTTTTACAAATGCACTGCTGTTTTTGCTTTATGCCAACTTCTGTAATAGGACGAAGGTTAATTAACTTGAATATGTGACGTTAATGATTTGGGTCAACTCGATATGGATTGCTAAATGTTTAAATGCAGGAAAAACGGTTTTATACCTAAAGGTAAAATTCTGGAATTTTTCCAAATGCACTGCCGTTATGGTCTTATGTCAACTTGAGTATAATGGTGAGTGTTAATTAACTTTAATATGTAAAGCTAATGATTTAAGGTAACTTGATATGGATTTCTAAATGCGTACATGCAAGAGAGTCGGTTTTATACCTAAATGTAAAATTATGGAATTTTTTCCAAATGCACTGCCGCTATGGCTTTATGTCAACTTGAGTCAGATGGTGAGGGTTAATTAACAATCGTTTGAGGTAACTTGGTATGGATTTCTAAATGTGTACATGCAAGAAAATCGGTTTTATACCTATAAGTAAAATTCTGGAATTTTCCAAATGCAATGCCGTTTTGGCTTTATGCCAACTTCAGTAAGATGAAGAAGATTAATTAACTTTAATATGTGAAGCTAATGATTTGAAGCAACTTGATATGGATTTCTAAATTTGAACATGCCAGAAGTTCGGTTTTATACCTAAATGAAAAATTGTGGAATTTTTCCAAATGCACTGCCGTTATGGTCTTATGTCAACTTCAGTAAGATGGTGAGGGTTAATTAACTTTAATATGTTAAGCTAATGATTTGGAGCAACTTGATATGGATTTCTAGATGTGTACATGCAAGAAAGTCGCTTTTATACCTAAATGTAAAATTATGGAATTTTTTCCAAATGCACTGCCGTTTTGGCTTTTTGTCAACTTGAGTAAGATGGTGAGGGTTAATTAACTTTAATATGTTAAGCTAATGATTTGTGGTAACTTGATATGGATTTTAAAATGTACACATGGAAGAAAATCGGTTTTATACCTAAAGGTGAAATTCTGGAAATTTCCAAATGCACTGCCGTTTTGGCTTTATGCAAACTGGAGTAAGACGGTGAGGGTTAATAACCTTTAATATGTAAAGCTAATGATTTGAAGCAACCTGATATGGATTTCTAAATGTGTACATGCAAGAAAGTCGGTTTTTTACCTAAATGTAAAATTATGAAATTTTCCAAATGCACTGCCGTTTTGTCTTTATGCCAACTTCAGTAAGATGAAGAAAGTTAATTAACTTTAATATGTTAAGCTTATGATTTGGAGCAACTTGATATGGATTTCTAAATGGGCACATGGAAGAAAATCGGTTTTATACCTAAAGGTAAAATTCTGGAAATTTCCAAATGCACTGTCGTTTTGGCTTTATGCCAACTTCAGCAAGATGAAGAAAGTTAATTTACTTTAATATGTGAATTTAATAATGTGAAACAACTTGATATGGATTTTTAAATGTTTACATGCAAGAAAGTCGGTTTTATACCTAAATGAAAAATTGTGGAATTTTTCCAAATGCACTGCCGTTATGGCTTTATGCCAATTTCAGTAATATGAAGATTATTTAATTTTAGTATGTGAAGCTAATGATTTGAGGCAACTTGATATGGATTTCTAAATGTAAACATGCCAGAAATTCGGTTTTGAGCCTAAGTGAAAAATTGTGAAATTTTTACAAATGCACAGCCGTTTTTGCTTTATGCCAACTTCTGTAATAGGACGAAGGTTAATTAACTTGAATATGTGACGTTAATGATTTGAGTCAACTCGATCTGGATTGCTTAATGTTTAAATGCAGGAAAATCGGTTTTATACCTAAATGTAAAATTGTGGAATTTTTCCAAATGCACTGCCGTTATGATCTTATGTCAACTTGAGTAAAATGGTGAGGGTTAATTAAATGTGTACATGCAAGAAAGTCGGTTTTATACCTAAATGAAAAATTGTGAAATTTTTCCAAATGCACAGCCGTTATGGTCTTATTCCAACTTTAGTCAGATGGTGAGGGTTAATTAACTTTAATATGTTAAGCTTATCATTTGAGGTAACTTGGTATGGATCTCTAAATGTGTACATGCAAGAAAATCGGTTTTATACCCATAAGTAAAATTCTGAAATTTTCCAAATGCAATGCCGTTTTGGCCTTATGCCAACTTCAGTAAGATGAAGAAGATTAATTAACTTTAATATGTGAAGCTAATGATTTGAAGCAACTTGATATGGATTTCTAAATGTAAACATGCCAGAAATTCGGTTTCGAACCTAAATGAAAAATTGTGGAATTTTTCCAAAT
>NW_024394908.1:0-2863 GCF_016617805.1 Bactrocera tryoni
TGAACTTTACATATTTATGCTAACTCGTCGTTTTGATGTTATTGGAGTTGTCATAGAGTTGTCCTATAGCAATAGCGACAGTGTATATGGAACAACTTCACAATCTTATTTTAAGGAGTAGAATCGATTTTTTAGTACATATACATTAAGGAATCGATATCAGGTAGCGAACTTTGAACTTTGAACTTAACATATTTCTGTCAATTAGCCGTTTTGCTGTTATTGGAGTTGTCATAGAGTTGTCCTATAGCAATAGCGACAGTGTATATGGAACAACTTCACAATCTTATTTTAAGGTGTAGAATCGATTTTTTAGTACATATACATTAAGGAATCGATATCAGGTAGCGAACTTTGAACTTTGAACTTTACATATTTCTGTCAATTAGCCGTTTTGCTGTTATTGGAGTTGTCATAGAGTTGTCCTATAGCAATAGCGACAGTGTATATGAAACAACTTCACAATCTTCGGTTAAGGTGTAGAATCGATTTTTTATTCATGCACATTAAGCAATCGTTATCAAGTGGCGTAAAAATATGAACTTTACATATTTATGCTAACTAGCCGTTTTGATGTTATTGGAGTTGTCATAGAGTTGTCCTATAGCAATAGCGACAGTGTATATGGAACAAATTCACATTCTTCGGTTAAGGTGAAGAATCGATTTTTTAGTACATATACATTAAGGAATCGATATCAGGTAGCGTAAAAATATGAACTTTTCATATTTATGCTAACTAGCCGTTTTGATGTTATTGGTGTTGTCATAGAGTTGCCGTATAGCCATAGCGACAGTGTATTTGGAGAATTTTAGCAATCTTATATTAAGATGTAGAATCGATTTTTTAGTACATGAACATTAAGCAATCGATATCAAGGCGCGTAAGAATATGAACTTTACATATTTATGCTAACTCGCTGTTTTGATGTTATTGGAGTTGTCATAGAGTTGCCGTATAGCCATAACGACAGTGTATATGGAACAACTTCACAATCTTCGGTTAAGGTGAAGAATCGATTTTTTTGTACATATACATTAAGGAATCGATATCAGGTAGCGTAAAAATATAAACTTACATATTTTTGATAATTAGCCGTTTTAATGTTATTGGAGTTGTCATAGAGTTGTCCTATAGCAATAGCGACAGTGTATATGGAACAACTTCACAATCTTATATTAAGGTGTAGATTAGATTTTTTGATACACACGCATTATGCAATCGATATCAAGTTGCGTAAAAATAAGAACTTTACATTGTTATACTAATTAGCCGTTTTATGTTATTGGAGTTTTCAGAGAGTTGTCGTATAGCCATAGCGAGAGTGTATATGGAACAATTTCACAATCTTATATCAAGGTGTAGAATCGATTTTTTAGTACATATACATTAAGGAATCGATATCAGTTAGCGTAAAAATATGAACTTTACATATTTATGCTAACTCGCCGCTTTGGTGTTATTGGAGTTGTCATAGAGTTGTCCTATAGCAATAGCGACAGTGTATATGGAACAACTTCACAATCTTATATTAAGGTGTAGATTAGATTTTTTGATACATACCCATTATGCAATCGATATCAAGTTGCGTAAAAATAAGAACTTTACATTGTTATACTAATTAGCCGTTTTGATGTTATTGGAGTTGTCATAGAGTTGTCGTATAGCCATAGCGAGAGTGTATTTGGAGCAATTTTACAATCTTATATCAAGGTGTAGAATCGATTTTTAAGTACATACACATTAAGCAATCGATATCAAGACGCGTAAAAATATGAACTTTACATATTTATACTAACTAGCCGTTTTGATGTTCTTGGAGTTGTCATAGAGTTGTCGTATAGCCATAGCGACAGTGTATTTGGAGCAATATTATATCATCTTATATTATCTTATATTAAGGTGTAGAATCGATTTTTCAATACACACACATTATGAAATCGATATCAAGTTGCGTAAAAATATGAACTTTACATAATTATGCTAACTCGCTGTTTTGATGTTATTGGAGTAAACATAGAGTTGTCGTATAGCCATAGCGACAGTGTATATGGAATAATTTCACAATCTTATATTAAGGTGTAGAATCGATTTTTAAGTACATACACATTAAGCAATCGATATCAAGACGCGTAAAAATATGAACTTTACATATTTATGCTAACTAGCCGTTTTGATGTTATTGGAGTTGTCGTATAGCCATAACGACAGTGTATTTGGAGCAATTTCACAATCTTATATCAAGGTGTAGAATCGATTTTTTAGTTTATAGACATTAAGCAATTGATATCAAGTTGCGTAAAAATATGAACTTTACATATTTATGCTAACTCGCCGTTTTGATGTTATTGGAGTTGTCATAGAGTTGTCGTATAGCCATAACGACAGTGTATTTGGAGCAATTTCACAATCTTATATCAAGGTGAAGAATCGATTTTTTAGTTTATACACATTAAGTAATCGACATCAAGGCGCGTAAAAATATGAACTTTACATATTTATGCTAACTCGCTGTTTTGATGTTATTGGAGTTGTCATAGAGTTGTCGTATAGCCATAGCGACAGTGTATATGGAACAACTTCACAATCTTCGGTTAAGGTGAAGAATCGATTTTTTAGTACATATACATTAAGGAATCGATATCAGGTAGCGTAAAAATATGAACTTACATATTTTTGATAATTAGCCATTTGGGTGTTATTGCAGTTGCCATAGAGTTGTCGTATAGCCATAACGACAGTGTATTTGGAGCAATTTCACAATCTTATATCAAGGTGTTGAATCGATTCTTTAGTTTATACACATTAAGTAATCGATATCAAGTTGCGTAAAAATATGAACTTTTCATATTTATGCTAACTA
>NW_024394909.1:0-4298 GCF_016617805.1 Bactrocera tryoni
TGACCTTCCTCATCTTACTGAAGTTGACATAAAGCCATAACGGCAGTGCATTTGGAACAATTCGACATTCTTATATTCAGGTATAAAGTCGATTTTCTTGTATATACACACTTTGCTGTCGATATTGAATTGCCTTAAATCATTACTTTAACAGATTTAAGTTAATTGACCTTCTTCATCTTACCGAAATTAACATGAAGCCATAACGGCAATGCAGTTGGAAGAAATCGACAATCCTATGTTCAGGTATAAATCCGACTTTCTTGTGATTACAAATTAGCAATCGATATTGAGTTGCTTCAAATCATTAGTTTAACATACCTAAGTTATTTAAACTTCTTCACCTTACCGAAGGTGACATAAAGCCATAACGGCAGTGCATTTGGAAGAATTCGACATTCTTATATTCAGGTATAAAGTCGATGTTCTTGTATATACACATTTATCAGTCGATATTGAGTTGCTTTAAATCATTAATTTAACATGCTTAAGTTAATTAAACTTCTTCGTCTTACCGAAGTTGACTTAAAGCCATAACGGCAGTGCATTTGGAAGAATTCGGCATTCTTATATTCAGGTATAAAGTCGATGTTCTTGTATATACACATTTAGCAATCGATATTGAATTGCCTTAAATCATTAATTTACCATAATTAAGTTAATTAACTTTCCTCATCTTACTGAAGTGGACATAAAGCCATAACGGCAGTGCATTTGGAAGATTTCGGCATTCTTATATTCAGGTATAAAGTGATGTTCTTCTATATGCACATGTAGCAGTCGATATTGAGTTGCTTCAAATAACTTATATTCAGGTATAAAGTCGATGTTCTTCTATATGCACATGTAGCAGTCGATATTGAGTTGCTTCAAATCATTAATTTAACATATTTAAGTTAATTAACCTTCCTCATCTTACTGAAGTTGACATAAAGCCATAACGGCAGTGCATTTGAAAGAAATCAACAATCTTATGTTCAGGTATAAAGTCGACTTTCTTGTGATTACAAATTTAGCAATTGATATTGAGTTGCTTCAAATCATTAGTTTAACATACTTAATTTAATTACACTTCTTAACCTTACAGAAGTTGACATAGAGCCATAACGGCAGTGCATTTGGAAGAATTCGACATTCTTATATTCAGGTATAAAGTCGATGTTCTTCTATATGCACATTTAGCAGTCGATATTGAATTGCCTTAAATCATTACTTTAACAGATTTAAGTTAATTAAACTTTTTCATCTTACCGAAGTTGACATAAAGCCGTAACGGCAGTGCATTTGTAAAAATTTGACAATCTTATATACAGGTATAAAGTCGACTTTCTTGTGTATAAGCAATTAGCAATCAATATTGTGTTGCTTTATGTCATTAATTTACCATATAAAAGTTAATTAGCCTTCTTTATCTTAACGGAGTTGACATAAAGCCATAACGGCAATGCAGTTAGAAGAAATGAACAATCTTATGTTCAGGTGTAAAGTTGACTTTCTTGTGATTACACATTTAACAATCGATATTGAGTTGCTTCAAATCATTAGTTTAACATACTTAAGTTAATTTTACTTCTTCATCTTACCGATGTTGACATAAAGCCATAACGGCAATTCTGTTGGAAGAAATCGACAATCTTATGTTCAGGTATAAAGTCGAATTTCTTGTGTATACACATTTATCAGTCGATATTGAATTGCCTTAAATCATTAATTTAACATATTTAAGTTTATTATATTTCTTCATCTTACTGAAGTTGACATAAAGCCATAACGGCAGTGCATTTGGAAGAACTCGGCATTCTTATATTCAGGTATAAAGTCGATGTTCTTCTATATGCACATTTAGCAGTCGATATTGAGTTCCCTTAAATCATTACTTTAACAGATTTTAGTTAATTAACTTTCTTCATCTTACCGAAGTTGACATAAAGCCATAACGGCAATGCAGTTGGAAGAAATCGACAATCTTATGTTCAGGTATAAAGCCGAATTTCTTGTATATACACATTTATCAGTCAATATTGAGTTGCCTTAAATCATTAATTTACCATATTTAAGTTAATTAACATTCTTCATCTTACCGAAGTTGACATGAAGCCATAACGGCAATGCAATTGGAAAAAATCGACAATCTTATGTTCAGGTATAAAGTTGACTTTCTTGTGATTACACATTTAGTAATCGATATTGAGTTGCTTCAAATCATTAGTTTAACATACTTAAGTTAATTTTACTTCTTCATCTTACCGATGTTGACATAAAGCCATAACGGCAATTCTGTTGGAAGAAATCGACAATCTTATGTTCAGGTATAAAGTCGAATTTCTTGTGTATACACATTTATCAGTCGATATTGAATTGCCTTAAATCATTAATTTAACATATTTAAGTTTATTATGTTTCTTCATCTTACTGAAGTTGACATAAAGCCATAACGGCAGTGCATTTGGAAGAATTTGACATTCTTATATTCAGGTATGAAGTCGATGTTCTTCTATATGCACATTTAGTAGTCGATATTGAGTTGCCTTAAATCATTACTTTAACATATTTTAGTTATTTACGTTTCTTCATCTAACAGAGGTTGACATAAAGCCATAACGGCAGTGCATTTGGAAGAATTCGGCATTCTTATATTCAGGTATAAAGTCGATGTTCTTCTATATGCACATTTAGCAGTCGATATTGAGTTGCCTTATATCATTACTTTAACAGATTTTAGTTAATTAACTTTCTTCATCTTACCGAAGTTGACATAAAGCCATAGCGGCAATGCAGTTGGAAGAAATCGACAATCTTATGTTTAGGTATAAAGCCGAATTTCTTGTGTATACACATTTATCAGTCGATATTGAGTTGCCTTAAATCATTAATTTACCATATTTAAGTTTATTAACTTTCTTCATCTTACCGAAGTTGACATAAAGCCATAACGGCAATTCAGTTGGAAGAAATCGACAATCTTATGTTCAGGTATAAAGTCGAATTTCTTGTGTATACACATTTATCGGTCGATATTGAATTGCCTTAAATCATTAATTTAACATATTTAAGTTTATTATGTTTCTTCATCTTACTGAAGTTGACATAAAGCCATAACGGCAATTAGGTATAAAGCCGAATTTCTTGTGTATACACATTTATCAGTCGATATTGAGTTGCCTTAAATCATTAATTTACCATATTTAAGTTAATTAACTTTCTTCATCTTACCGAAGTTGACATAAAGCCATAACGGCAATGCAGTTGGAAGAAATCGACAATCTTATGTTCAGGTATAAAGTCGAATTTCTTGTGTATACACATTTATCAGTCGATATTGAATTGCCTTAAATCATTAATTTAACATATTTATGTTTATTATGTTTCTTCATCTTACTGAAGTTGACATAAGGCCATAACGGCAGTGCATTTGGAAGAATTCGACATTCTTATATTAAGGTATAAAGTCGATTTTCATGTATATACACATTTAGCAATCGATATTGTGTTGCTTAAAATCATTAATTTAATATATTTAAGTAAATTAACCTTTTCATTTTACTGAAGTTGTCATAAAGTCATAACGGCAGTGCATTTGAAAAAATTCCACAATCTTATGTTTAGGTATAAAGTCGATTTTCTTGTGTATACACATTTAGCAATCGATACTGAGTTGCTTCAAAACATTTACTTCACTTACATAAGTTAATTAACCTTCTTCATCTTACTGAAGTAGACATAAAGCCATAACGGCAGTGCATTTGGAAGAATTCCACAATCTTATATTAAGGTATAAAGTCGATTTTCATGTATATACATATTTAGCAATCGATATTGAGTTGCTTAAAATCATTAATTTAATATATTTAAGTAAATTAACCTTTTCATTTTACTGAAGTTGTCATAAAGTCATAACGGCAGTGCATTTAAAAAATTCCACAATCTTATATTTAGGTGTAAAGTCGATTTTCTTGTATATACACATTTAGCAATCGATATTGAATTGCTTCAAATCATTTACTTCACTATTTAAGTTAATTAACATTCTTCATCTTACTGAAGTGGATATAAAGCCATAGCGGCAGTGCATTTGGAAGAATTCCACAATCTTATATTTAGAAATAAAGTCGATTTTCTTGTACATATATACACATTAAACAATCGATATTGAGTTGCTTCAAAACATTTACTTCACTTATTTCAGTTTATTAACCGTCTTCATCTTACTGAAGTGGATATAAAGCCATAGCGGCAGTGCATTTTGAAGAGTTACACAATCTTATATTTAGGAATTAAGTCAATTTTCTTGTATATAC
>NW_024394910.1:0-27066 GCF_016617805.1 Bactrocera tryoni
GTAAGATGAAGAAGGTTTATTAACTTATTTATGTTAAAGTAATGATTTGAAGCAACTCAATATCGACTGCTGAATGTGTATATACAACAAAATCGACTTTATACCTGAATATAAGATTGTCGGATTCTTCCAAATGCACCGACGTTATGGCCTTATGTCAACTTCAGTAAGATTAAGAGGGTTAATTACCTTAAATATTTTAAATTAATGATTTGAAGCAATTCAGTATCGATTGTTAGATGTGTATATACACGAAAATCGATTTTATATCTGAATATAAGATTGTCGAATTCTTCCAAGTGCGCTGTCGTTATGGCCTTATGTCAACTTCAGTAAAATGAAGAAGGATAATTAACTTATATATGTTAAAGTAATTATTTAGAGCAACTTAATAGCGATTGCTAAATGTGCATACACAAGAAAATCGACTTTATAACTGAATATAAGAATTTCGAATTCTTTTAAATGCACTGCCGTTATGGCCTTATGTCAACCTCACTAAGATGAAGAAGTTTAATTAACTTAAATATGTTAAAGTAATTATTTAGAGCAACTCAATAGCGATTGCTAAATGTGCATACACAAGAAAATCGACTTTATAACTGAATATAAGAATTTCGAATTCTTTTAAATGCACTGCCGTTATGGCCTTATGTCAACCTCACTAAGATGAAGAAGTTTAATTAACTTATACATGTTAAAGTAATTATTTAGAGCAACTCAATAGCGATTGCTAAATGTGTATACACAAGAAAATCGACTTTATAACTGAATATAGGAATGTCGAAGTCTTCCAAATGCACTACCGTTATGGCCTTATAACAACTTCAGTAAGATTTAGAAGGTAAATTAACTTAAAGCTGTTAAATTAATGATATAAAGCAACTCAATATCGACTGCTAAATGTGTATATACAAGAAAATAAACTTTATACCTGAATACGATATTGCCGATTTCTTCCAAATGCTTTGCCGGTTTGGCTTTGTGTCAACTTCAGTAAGATGAAGAAGGTCAGTTTACTTAAATATGTTAAATTAATGATATAAAGCAACTCAATATCGACTGCTAAATGTGTATATACAAGAAAATAGACTTTAAACCTGAATATAGCAATGTCGAATTCTTCCAAATGCATTGCCGTTATGGCTTTATAACAACTACAGTAAGATAAAGAAGATCAACTTACTTAAATATGTTAAAGTATAGAATGGAAGCAAGTCAATATCGACTGCTAGATGTGTATAAACAAGAAAATCGACTTTATATCTGATTTTAAGATTGTCGATTTCTTCCAACTGCTTTGCCGGTTTTGCTTTATGTCAACTTCTAGACGATGAAGAAGGTTAATTAACTTAAATATGTTAAATTAATGAATGGAAGCAAGTCAATATCGACAGCTAGATGTGTATATACAAGAAAATCGACTTTTTAACTGAATATAAGATTGTCGGATTCTTCAAAATGCACTGACGTTATGGCCTTATGTCAACTTCAGTAAGATTAAGAGGGTTAATTAACTAAAATTTGTTAAAATGATAATATGAAGCAATACAATATCGATTGTTAGATGTGTATATACAAGAAAATCGACTTTATAATTGAATATAAGAATGTCGAATTCTTCCAAATGCACTGACGTTATGGCTTTATAACAACTTCAGTAAGATGAAGAAGGTAAATTAACTTAAAGATGTTAAAGTAATGATTGAAAGCAACTCAATATCGACTGCTAAATGTGTAAATACAAGAAAATCGACTTTATATCTGAATATAAGATTGTCGAATTCTTCCAAATGCACTGATGGTATGGCCTTATGTCAACTTCAGTAAACTGAAGAAGTTTAATTAACTTATATATGTTAAAGTAATGATTTGAAGCAACTCAATATCGATTGCTAAATGTGTATGTACAAGAAAATCGACTTTATATCTGAATATAAGATTGTGGAATTCTTCCAAATGCACTGCCGTTATGGTTTTATGTCAACTTCAGTGAGATTTAGAAGGTTAATTAACTTAAATATGTTAAATTCATGATTTAAAGCAACTCAATATCGACTGCTAAATGTGTACATACAAGAAAATCGACTTTATACCTGAATATAAGATTGTCGAATTCTTCCAAATGCACTGCCGTTACGGCTTTATGTACACTTCAGTAAGATGAAGAAAGTTAAATACTTTAGGTATGTTATAGTAATGATTTAAAGCAATTCAATATCGATTGTTAGATGTGTATATACAAGAAAACCGACTTTATATCTGATTTTAAGATTGTCGAATTCTTCCAAAGGCGCTGTCGTTATGGCCTTATGTCAACTTCAGTAAACTGAAGAAGTTTAATTAACTTATATATGTTAAAGTAATGATTTGAAGCAACTCAATATCGATTGCTAAATGTGTATGTACAAGAAAATCGACTTTATACCTGAATATAAGATTGTCGGATTCTTCCAAATGCGCTGTCGTTATGGCCTTATGTCAACTTCAGTGAGATTAAGAAGGTTAATTAACTTAAATATGTTAAATTCATGATTTAAAGCAACTCAATATCGACTGCTAAATGTGTACATACAAGAAAATCGACTTTATACCTGAATATAAGATTGTCGAGTTCTTCCAAATGCACTGCCGTTATGGCTTTATGTACACTTCAGTAAGATGAAGAAAGTTAATTACCTTAAGAATGTTATAGTAATGACTTGAAGCAATTCAATATCGATTGTTAGATGTGTATATACAAGAAAATCGACTTTATATCTGATTTTAAGATTGTCGAATTCTTGCAAATGCGCTGTCGTTATGGCCTTATGCCAACTTCAGTAAAATGAAGAAGGTTAATTAACTTATATATGTTAAAGCAATGATTTGAAGCAACTCAATATCCATTGCTAAATGTGTGTGTACAAGAAAATCGACTTTATATCTGAATATAAGATTGTCGAATTCTTCCAAATGCGCTGTTGTTATGGCCTTATGTCAACTTCAGTAAAATGAAGAAGGTTAATTAACTTATATATGTTAAAATAGTGATTTGAAGCAACTCAATATCGGTTGTTAAATGTGTATATACAAGAAAATCGACTTTATATCTGAATATAACATTGTCTAATTCTTCCAAATGCGCTGTCGTTATGACCCTATGTCAACTTCAGTAAAATGAAGAAGGTTAATTGACTTATATATGTTAAAGTAATGATTTGAAGCAACTCAATATCGATTGTTAAAAGTGTATATACAAGAAAATCGACTTTATACCTGAATATAAGATTGTCGAATTCTTCCAAATGTGCTGTCGTTATGGCCTTATGTCAACTTCAGTAAAATGAAGAAGGTAAATTAACTTACATATATATGTAAAAAAGTGATTTGAAGCAACTCAATATCGATTGTTATATGTGTATATACAAGAAAATCGACTTTATATCTGAATATAAAGTTGTCTAATTCTTCAAAATGCGCTGTCGTTATGACCCTATGTCAACTTCAGTAAAATGAAGAAGGTTAATTGACTTATATATGTTAAAGTAATGATTTGAAGCAACTCAATATCGATTGTTAAAAGTGTATATACAAGAAAATCGACTTTATACCTGAATATAAGATTGTCGAATTCTTCCAAATGCGCTGTCGTTATGGCCTTATGTCAACTTCAGTAAAATTAAGAAGGTTAATTATTTTATATATGTTAAAGTAATGATTTGAAGCAACTCAATATCGATTGCTAAATGTGTATGTACAAGAAAATCGACTTTATATCTGAATATAAGATTGTCGAATTCTTCCAAATGCGCTGTCGTTATGGCTGTATGTCAACTTCGGTAAGACGAAGAAGGTTAATTAACTTAAATATGTTAAATTAATGATTTAAAGCAACTCATTATCGACTGCTAAATGTGTAGATACAAGAAAATCGACTTTATACTTGAATATAAGATTGTCGGAATCTTCCAAATGCGCTGTCGTTATGGCCTTATGTCAACTTCAGTGAGATTAAGAAGGTTAACTAACTTATATATGTTAAAGTAATGATTTGAAGCTACTCAATATCGCTTGCTAAATGTGTATGTACAAGAAAGTCGACTTTATACCTGAACATTAGATTGTCGAATTCTTCCAAATGCACTGACGATATGGCCTTATGTCAACTTCAGTAAGATTAAGAGGGTTAATTAACTTAATAATGTTAAAGTAATGATTTGAAGCAACTCAATATCGACTGCTAAATGTGTATATACAAGAAAATCGACTTTATACCTGAATATAAGATTGTCGAATTCTTCCAAATGCACTGCCGTTATGGCTTTATGTACACTTCAGTAAGATGAAGAAAGTTAATGACCTTAAGTATGTTATAGTAATGATTTGAAGCAATTCCATATCGATTGTTAGATGTGCATATACAAGAAAATCGACTTTATATCTGGTTTTAAGATTGTCGAATTCTTCCAAATGCGCTGTCGTTATGGCCTAATGTCAGCGTCAGTAAAATGAAGAAGGTTTATTAACTTATATATGTTAAAGTATTGATTTGAAGCAACTCAATATCGACTGCTAAATGTGTATATACAAGAAAATCGACTTTCAACCTGAATATAGTATTGTCGATTTCTTCCAAATGCTTCGCCGGTTTGGCTTTGTGTCAACTTTAGTAAGATGAAGAAGGTCAATTAACTTAAATATGTTAAACTAATGATTTAAAGCAACACAATATCGACTGCTAAATTTGTATATACAAGAAAATCGACTTTATAACTGATTATAAGAATGTCAAATTCTTCCAAATGCACTGCCGTTATGGCTTTATGTCAACTTCAGTAAGATGAAGAATGTTAATTAACTTAAATAGGTCAAAGTAATGATTTAAAGCAACTCAATATCGACTGCTAAATGTGTATATACAAGAAAATCGACTTTATACCTGAACATTAGATCGTCGAATTCTTCCAAATGCACTGACGTTATGGCCTTATGTCAACTTCAGTAAGTTGAAGAAGGTTAATTAACTTAAATATGTTAAAGTAATGATTTAAAGCAACTCAATATCGATTGCTAAATGTGTATATACATGAAAATAGACTTTATACCTGAATATAATGTTGTCGATTTCTTCCAACTGCTTTGTCGGTTTGGCTTTATGTCAACTTCAGTAAGATGAAGAGGGTTAATTAACTTAAAAATGTTAAAGTAATGAATGAAAGCAAGTCAATATTGACTGCTAGATGTGTATATACAAGAAAATCGACTTTATACCTGAATATAACATTGTGGATTTCTTCCAACTGCTTTGTCGGTTTGGCTTTATGTCAACTTCAGTAAGATGAAGAAGGTTAATTAACTTAATTATGTTAAAGTAATGATTTAAAGCAACTCAATATCAACTTCTAAATGTGAATATACAAGAAAATCGACTTTATACCTAAATATAGGAATGTCGAATTCTTCCAAATGCACTGCCGTTATGGCGTTTTGTCAACCTCAGTAAGATGAAGAAGGCTAATTAACTTAAATATGTTAAAGTAATGATTTGAAGACTCAATATACATTTTTAATTGTGTATATACAAGAAAATAGACTTTATACCTGAATATAATATTGTCGATTTCTTCCAACTGCTTTTCCGGGTTTGCTTTATGTCAACTTCTGGACGATGAAGAAAGTTAATTAACTTAAATATGTTAAATTAATGAATGGAAGCCAGTCAATATCGACTGCTAGATGTGTATATACAAGAAAATCGACTTTATACCTGAATATAACATTGTGGATTTCTTCCAACTGCTTTGCCGGTTTGGCTTTATGTCAACTTCTGTAAGATGAAGAGGGTTAATTAACTTAAATATGTTAAATTAATGAATGGAAGCAAGTCAATATCGACTGCAAGATGTGTACATATATACAAGAAAATCGACTTTATACCTAAATACTAGAATGTCGAATTCTTCGAAATGCACTGCCGTTATGGCTAAATATCAACCTCAGTAAGATGAAGAAGGTTAATTAACTTAATTATGTTAAAGTAATTATTTAAAGCAACTCAATATCGACTGCTAGATGTGTATATACAAGAAAATCGACTTTATACCTGAATATAAGATTGTCGAATTCTTTCATGTGCACTGCCGTTATGGCTTTATGTCAACTTCAGTGAGATGAAGAAGATAAATTAACTTAAATATGTTAAATTAATGATTGAAGGCAATTCAATATCGACTGCTAAATGTGTATATACAAGAAAATCGACTTTATACGGGAATATAAGATTGTCGAATTCTTCCAAATGCACTGCTGTTATGGCTTTATGTCAACTTCAGTAAGATGAAGAAGGTAAATTAACTTAAAGATGTTAAATTTATGATTTAAAGCAACTCAATATCGACTGCTAATTGTGTATATACAAGAAAATTGACTTTATACCTGAATATAACATTGTCGATTTCTTCCAACTGTTTTGCCGGTTTTGCTGAATGTCAACTTCTGGACAATGAAGAAGGTTATTTAACTTAAATATGTTAAATTAATGAATGGAAGCAAGTCAATATCGACTGCAAGATGTGTACATATATACAAGAAAATCGACTTTATACCTAAATACTAGAATGTCGAATTCTTCGAAATGCACTGCCGTTATGGCTTTATATCAACCTCAGTAAGATGAAGAAGGTTAATTAACTTAATTATGTTAAAGTAATTATTTAAAGCAACTCAATATCGACTGCTAGATGTGTATATACAAGAAAATCGACTTTATACCTCAATATAACATTGTGGATTTCTTCCAACTGCTTTGTCGGTTTGGCTTTATGTCAACTTCAGTAAGATGAAGAAGGTTAATTAACTTAATTATGTTAAAGTAATGATTTAAAGCAACTCAATATCGACTTCTAAATGTGAATATACAAGAAAATCGACTTTATACCTAAATATAGGAATGTCGAATTCTTCCAAATGCACTGCCGTTATGGCGTTTTGTCAACCTCAGTAAGATGAAGAAGGCTAATTAACTTAAATATGTTAAAGTAATGATTTGAAGACTCAATATACATTTTTAATTGTGTATATACAAGAAAATAGACTTTATACCTGAATATAATATTGTCGATTTCTTCCAACTGCTTTTCCGGGTTTGCTTTATGTCAACTTCTGGACGATGAAGAAGGTTAATTAACTTAAATATGTTAAATTAATGAATGGAAGCAAGTCAATATCGACTGCTAGATGTGTATATACAAGAAAATCGACTTTATACCTGAATATAACATTGTGGATTTCTTCCAACTGCTTTGCCGGTTTGGCTTTATGTCAACTTCTGTAAGATGAAGAGGGTTAATTAACTTAAATATGTTAAATTAATGAATGGAAGCAAGTCAATATCGACTGCAAGATGTGTACATATATACAAGAAAATCGACTTTATACCTAAATACTAGAATGTCGAATTCTTCGAAATGCACTGCCGTTATGGCTAAATATCAACCTCAGTAAGATGAAGAAGGTTAATTAACTTAATTATGTTAAAGTAATTATTTAAAGCAACTCAATATCGACTGCTAGATGTGTATATACAAGAAAATCGACTTTATACCTGAATATAAGATTGTCGAATTCTTTCATGTGCACTGCCGTTATGGCTTTATGTCAACTTCAGTGAGATGAAGAAGATAAATTAACTTAAATATGTTAAATTAATGATTGAAGGCAATTCAATATCGACTGCTAAATGTGTATATACAAGAAAATCGACTTTATACGGGAATATAAGATTGTCGAATTCTTCCAAATGCACTGCTGTTATGGCTTTATGTCAACTTCAGTAAGATGAAGAAGGTAAATTAACTTAAAGATGTTAAATTTATGATTTAAAGCAACTCAATATCGACTGCTAATTGTGTATATACAAGAAAATTGACTTTATACCTGAATATAACATTGTCGATTTCTTCCAACTGTTTTGCCGGTTTTGCTGAATGTCAACTTCTGGACAATGAAGAAGGTTATTTAACTTAAATATGTTAAATTAATGAATGGAAGCAAGTCAATATCGACTGCAAGATGTGTACATATATACAAGAAAATCGACTTTATACCTAAATACTAGAATGTCGAATTCTTCGAAATGCACTGCCGTTATGGCTAAATATCAACCTCAGTAAGATGAAGAAGGTTAATTAACTTAATTATGTTAAAGTAATTATTTAAAGCAACTCAATATCGACTGCTAGATGTGTATATAAAAGAAAATCGACTTTATACCTCAATATAACATTGTGGATTTCTTCCAACTGCTTTGTCGGTTTGGCTTTATGTCAACTTCAGTAAGATGAAGAAGGTTAATTAACTTAATTATGTTAAAGTAATGATTTAAAGCAACTCAATATCGACTTCTAAATGTGAATATACAAGAAAATCGACTTTATACCTAAATATAGGAATGTCGAATTCTTCCAAATGCACTGCCGTTATGGCGTTTTGTCAACCTCAGTAAGATGAAGAAGGCTAATTAACTTAAATATGTTAAAGTAATGATTTGAAGACTCAATATACATTTTTAATTGTGTATATACAAGAAAATAGACTTTATACCTGAATATAATATTGTCGATTTCTTCCAACTGCTTTTCCGGGTTTGCTTTATGTCAACTTCTGGACGATGAAGAAGGTTAATTAACTTAAATATGTTAAATTAATGAATGGAAGCAAGTCAATATCGACTGCTAGATGTGTATATACAAGAAAATCGACTTTATACCTGAATATAACATTGTGGATTTCTTCCAACTGCTTTGCCGGTTTGGCTTTATGTCAACTTCTGTAAGATGAAGAGGGTTAATTAACTTAAATATGTTAAATTAATGAATGGAAGCAAGTCAATATCGACTGCAAGATGTGTACATATATACAAGAAAATCGACTATATACCTGAATATGAGTTTGTCGAATTCTTCCAAATGCAATGCCGTTATGGCTTTATGCCAACTTCAGTAAGTTGAAGAAGGTTAATTAACTTAAATATGTTAAAGTAATGATTTAAAGATACTCAATATCGACTGCTAGATGTGTATATACAAGAAAATCGACTTTATACCTGAATATAATATTGTCGATTTCTTCCAACTGCTTTGCCGGTTTGGCTTTATGTCAACTTCAGTAAGATGAAGAGGGTTAATTAACTTACAAATGTTAAAGTAATGAATGAAAGCAAGTCAATATCGACTGCTATATGTGTATATACAAGAAAATCGACTTTATACTTGAATATAACATAGTGGATTTCTTCCAACTGCTTTGCCGGTTTGGCTTTATGTCAACTTCAGTAAGAAGAAGAGGATTAATTAACTTAAATATGTTAAATTAATGAGTGGAAGCAAGTCAATATCGACTGCTACATGTGTATATACAAGAAAATTGACTTTCAACCTGAATATAATATTGTCTTCCAAATTCTTTGCCGGTTTGGCTTTGTGTCAACTTTAGTAAGATGAAGAAGGTAAATTAACTTAAATATGTTAAATTAATGATTTAAAGCAACTCAATATCGACTGCTAAATGTGTATATACAAGAAAATCGACTTTCAACCTGAATATAATATTGTCGAGTTCTTCCAAATGCACTGCCGTTACGGCTTTATAACAACTACAGTAAGATGAAGAAGGTCAATTATCTTAAATATGTTAAAGTAATTATTTAAAGCACCTCAATATCGACTGCTAAATGTGTATATACAAGAAAATCGACTTTATACCTGAATATAAGATTGTCGAATTGTTCCAAATGCACTGCCGTTATGGCTTTATGTCAACTTCAGTGAGATGAAAATGATAAATTAACTTAAATATGTTAAATTAATGATTTAAGGCAATTCAATATCGACTGCTAAATGTGTATATACAAGAAAATCGACTTTATACCTAAATATAGGAATGTCGAATTCTTCCAAATGCACTGCCGTTATGGCGTTTTGTCAACCTCAGTAAGATGGAGAAGGTTAATTAACTTAAATATGTTAAAGTAATGATTTAAAACAACTCAATATCGACCGCTAAATGTGTATATACAAGAAAATCGACTTTATACCTAAATACAAGAATGTCGAATTCTTCAAAATGCACTGCCGTTATGGCTTTATATCAACCTCAGTAAGATGGAGAAAGTTAATTACCTTAAATATGTTAAAGTAATGATTTAAAACAACTCAATATAGACCGCTAAATGTGTATATACAAGAAAATCGACTTTATACCTAAATGCAAGAATGTCGAATTCATCAAAATGCACTGCCGTTATGGCTTTATAACAACTTCAGTAAGATGAAGAAGGTAAATTAACTTAAAGATGTTAAATTAATGATTTAAAGCAACTCAATATCGACTGCTAAATGTGTATATACAAGAAAATCGACTTTACACCTAAATATAGGAATGTCGAATTTTTCCAAATGCACTGACGTTATGGCTTTATGTCAACTTCAGTGAGATGAAGAAGATAAATTAATTTAAATATGTTAAAGTAATGAATGGAAGCCAGTCAATATCGACTGCTAGATGTGTATATACAAGAAAATCGACTTTATACCTGAATATAAGATTGTCGAATTGTTCCAAATGCACTGCCGTTATGGCTTTATGTCAACTTCAGTGAGATGAAGAAGTTTAATTAATTTAAATATGTTAAAGTAATGATTGAAAGCAACTCAATATCGACTGCTAAATGTGTATATACAAGAAAATCGACTTTATACCTGAATATAATATTGTCGAACTGTTCCAAATGCACTGCCGTTATGGCTTTATGTCAACTTCAGTGAGATGAAGAGGGTTAATTAACTTACAAATGTTAAAGTAATGAATAAAAGCAAGTCAATATTGACTGCTAGATGTGTATATACAAGAAAATCGACTTTATACCTAAATACAAGAATGTCGAATTCTTCAAAATGCACTGCCGTTATGGCTTTATATAAACCTCAGTAAGATGAAGAAGGTTAATTTACTTAATTATGTTAAAGTAATGATTTAAAGCAACTCAATATCGACTGCTAAATGTGTATATACAAGAAAATCGACTTTACACCTAAATATAGGAATGTCGAATTTTTCCAAATGCACTGACGTTATGGCTTTATGTCAACTTCAGTGAGATGAAGAAGATAAATTAATTTAAATATGTTAAAGTAATGAATGGAAGCCAGTCAATATCGACTGCTAGATGTGTATATACAAGAAAATCGACTTTATACCTGAATATAAGATTGTCGAATTGTTCCAAATGCACTGCCGTTATGGCTTTATGTCAACTTCAGTGAGATGAAGAAGTTTAATTAATTTAAATATGTTAAAGTAATGATTGAAAGCAACTCAATATCGACTGCTAAATGTGTATATACAAGAAAATCGACTTTATACCTGAATATAATATTGTCGATTTCTTCCAACTGCTTTGCCGGTTTGGCTTTATGTCAACTTCAGTAAGATGAAGAGGGTTAATTAACTTACAAATGTTAAAGTAATGAATGAAAGCAAGTCAATATCGACTGCTAGATGTGTATATACAAGAAAATCGACTTTATACCTGCATATAACATAGTGGATTTCTTCCAACTGCTTTGCCGGTTTGGCTTTATGTCAACTTCAGTAAGATGAAGAGGATTAATTAAGTTAAATATGTTAAATTAATGAGTGGAAGCAAGTCAATATCGACTGCTAGATGTGTATATACAAGAAAATCGACTTTATACCTAAATACAAGAATGTCGAATTCTTCAAAATGCACTGCCGTTATGGCTTTATATAAACCTCAGTAAGATGAAGAAGGTTAATTAACTTAATTATGTTAAAGTAATGATTTAAAGCAACTCAATATCGACTGCTAAATGTGTATATACAAGAATCTCGACTTTATACCTGAATATAATATTGTCGAATTCTTCCAATTGCACTGACGTTATGGCCTTATATCAACTTTAGTAAGATGAAGAGGGTTAACTAACTTAACTGTGTTAATGTAATGATTTGGAGACTCAATATCCATTGTAAATTGTGTATATGCAAGAAAATCAACTTTATACATGAATAAGATTGTCGAATTCTTCCAAATTCACTGACGTTATGGCCTAATGTCAACTTCGGTAAGACGAAGAAGGTTAGTTAACTTAAATTTGTTAAATTAATGATTAAAAGCAAATCAATAGCGATTGCTAAATGTGTATACACAAGAAAATCGACTTTATAACTGAATATAAGAATGTCGAATTCTTCCAAATGCACTGCTGTTATGGCTTTATATCAACCTCACTAAGATGAAGAAGATTAATTAACTTAAATATGTTAAAGTAATGATTTAAAGCAACTCAATATCGATTGCTAAATATGTATACACAAGAAAATCGACTTAATAACTCAATATAAGAATGTCGAATTCTTCCAAATGCACTGACGTTATGGCTTTATAACAACTTCAGTGAGATGAAGAAGGTAAAGTAACTTAAAGATGTTAAATTAATGGATTAAAGCAACTCAATATCGACTGCTAAATGTGTATGTACAAGAAAATCGACTTTCAACCTGAATATAATATTGTCGATTTCTTCCAAATTCTTTGCCGGTTTGGCTTTGTGTCAACTTTAGTAAGATCAAGAAGGTTAATTAACTTAATTATGTTAAACTAATGATTTAAAGCAACTCAATATCGACTGCTAAATTTGTATATACAAGAAAATCGACTTTATAACTGATTATAAGAATGTCAAATTCTTCAAATGCACTGCCGTTATGGCTTTATGTCAACTTCAGTAAGATGAAGAATGTTAATTAACTTAAATAGGTCAAAGTAATGATTTAAAGCAACTCAATATCGACTGCTAAATGTGTATATACAAGAAAATCGACTTTATACCTGAACATTAGATCGTCGAATTCTTCCAAATGCACTGACGTTATGGCCTTATGTCAACTTCAGTAAGTTGAAGAAGGTTAATTAACTAAAATATGTTAAAGTAATGATTTAAAGCAACTCAATATCGATTGCTAAATGTGTATATACAAGAAAATAGACTTTATACCTGAATATAATATTGTCGATTTCTTCCAACTGCTTTGTCGGTTTGGCTTTATGTCAACTTCAGTAAGATGAAGAGGGTTAACTAACTTAAAAATGTTAAAGTAATGAATGAAAGCAAGTCAATATTGACTGCTAGATGTGTATATACAAGAAAATCGACTTTATACCTGAATATAACATTGTGGATTTCTTCCAACTGCTTTACCGGTTTGGCTTTATGTCAACTTCTGTAAGATGAAGAGGGTTAATTAACTTAAATATGTTAAATTAATGAATGGAAGCAAGTCAATATCGACTGCAAGATGTGTATATACAAGAAAATCGACTTTATACCTAAATACCAGAATGTCGAATTCTTCGAAATGCACTGCCGTTATGGCTTTATATCAACCTCAGTAAGATGAAGAGAGTTAATTAACTTTACTGTGTTAAAGTAATGATTTGAAAACTCAATATACATTGTTAATTGTGTATATACAAGAAAATCAACTTTAGACATGAATAAGATTGTCGAATTCTTCCAAATGCACTGCCGTTATGGCCTTATGTCAACTACGGTAAGACGAAGAAGGTTAATTAACTTAAATTTGTTAAATTAATGATTTAAAACAACTCAATATCGATTGCTAAATGTGTATATACAAGAAAATAGACTTTATACTTATATAACTTCAGTAAGATGAAGAAGGTTAATTAACTTAATTATGTTAAAGTAATGATTTAAAGCAACTCAATATCGACTTCTAAATGTGAATATACAAGAAAATTGACTTTATACCTAAATATAGGAATGTCAAATTCTTTCAAATGCACTGCCGTTATGGCGTTTTGTCAACCTCAGTAAGATGAAGAAGGCTAATTAACTTAAATATGTTAAAGTAATGATTTGAAGACTCAATATCCATTTTTAATTGTGTATATACAAGAAAATAGACTTTATACCTGAAAATAATATTGTCGATTTCTTCCAACTGCTTTTCCGGGTTTGCTTTATGTCAACTTCTGGACGATGAAGAAAGTTAATTAACTTAAATATGTTAAATTAATGAATGGAAGCCAGTCAATATCGACTGCTAGATGTGTATATACAAGAAAATCGACTTTATACCTGAATATAACATTGTGGATTTCTTCCAACTGCTTTGCCGGTTTAGCTTTATGTCAACTTCTGTAAGATGAAGAGGGTTAATTAACTTAAATATGTTAAATTAATGAATGGAAGCAAGTCAATATCGACTGCAAGATGTGTATATACAAGAAAATCGACTTTATACCTAAATACTAGAATGTCGAGTTCTTCGAAATGCACTGCCGTTATGGCTTTATATCAACCTCAGTAAGATGAAGAAGGTTAATTAACTTAATTCTGTTAAAGTAATGATTTAAAGCAACTCAATATCGACTTCTAAATGTGTATATACAAGAAAATCGACTTTATACCTAAATATAGGAATGTCGAATTCTTCCAAATGCACTGCCGTTATGGCGTTTTGTCAACCTCAGTAAGATGGAGAAGGTTAATTAACTTAAATATGTTAAAGTAATGATTTAAGACAACTCAATATCGACCGCTAAATGTGTATATACAAGAAAATCGACTTTATACCTAAATACAAGAATGTCGAATTCTTCAAAGTGCACTGCCGTTATGGCTTTATGTCAACTTGAGTGAGATGAAGAAGATAAATTAACTTAATAATGTTAAAGTAATGATTGAAAGCAACTCAATATCGACTGCTCAATGTGTACATACAAGAAAATCGACTTTATACCTGAATATAAGATTGTCGAGTTCTTCCAAATGCACTGCCGTTATGGCTTTATGTACACTTCAGTAAGATGAAGAAAGTTAATTACCTTAAGAATGTTATAGTAATGACTTGAAGCAATTCAATATCGATTGTTAGATGTGTATATACTACAAGAAAATCGACTTTATATCTGATTTTAAGATTGTCGAATTCTTACAAATGCGCTGTCGTTATGGCCTTATGTCAACTTCAGTAAAATGAAGAAGGTTAATTAACTTATATATGTTAAAGCAATGATTTGAAGCAACTCAATATCCATTGCTAAATGTGTGTGTACAAGAAAATCGACTTTATATCTGAATATAAGATTGTCGAATTCTTCCAAATGCGCTGTTGTTATGGCCTTATGTCAACTTCAGTAAAATGAAGAAGGTTAATTAACTTATATATGTTAAAGTAATGAATGAAAGCAACTCAATATCGATTGTTAAATGTGTATATACAAGAAAATCGACTTTATATCTGAATATAACATTGTCTAATTCTTCCAAATGCGCTGTCGTTATGACCCTATGTCAACTTCAGTAAAATGAAGAAGGTTAATTGACTTATATATTTTAAAGTAATGATTTGAAGCAACTCAATATCGATTGTTAAAAGTGTATATACAAGAAAATCGACTTTATACCTAAATATAAGATTGTCGAATTCTTCCAAATGCAATGCCGTTATGGCTTTATGCCAACTTCAGTAAGTTGAAGAAGGTTAATTAACTTAAATATGTTAAAGTAATGATTTAAAGATACTCAATATCGACTGCTAGATGTGTATATACAAGAAAATCGACTTTATACCTGAATATAATATTGTCGATTTCTTCCAACTGCTTTGCCGGTTTGGCTTTATGTCAACTTCAGTAAGATGAAGAGGGTTAATTAACTTACAAATGTTAAAGTAATGAATGAAAGCAAGTCAATATCGACTGCTATATGTGTATATACAAGAAAATCGACTTTATACTTGAATATAACATAGTGGATTTCTTCCAACTGCTTTGCCGGTTTGGCTTTATGTCAACTTCAGTAAGAAGAAGAGGATTAATTAACTTAAATATGTTAAATTAATGAGTGGAAGCAAGTCAATATCGACTGCTACATGTGTATATACAAGAAAATTGACTTTCAACCTGAATATAATATTGTCGATTTCTTCCAAATTCTTTACCGGTTTGGCTTTGTGTCAACTTTAGTAAGATGAAGAAGGTTTATTAACTTATTTATGTTAAAGTAATGATTTGAAGCAACTCAATATCGACTGCTGAATGTGTATATACAACAAAATCGACTTTATACCTGAATATAAGATTGTCGGATTCTTCCAAATGCACCGACGTTATGGCCTTATGTCAACTTCAGTAAGATTAAGAGGGTTAATTACCTTAAATATTTTAAATTAATGATTTGAAGCAATTCAGTATCGATTGTTAGATGTGTATATACACGAAAATCGATTTTATATCTGAATATAAGATTGTCGAATTCTTCCAAGTGCGCTGTCGTTATGGCCTTATGTCAACTTCAGTAAAATGAAGAAGGATAATTAACTTATATATGTTAAAGTAATTATTTAGAGCAACTCAATAGCGATTGCTAAATGTGCATACACAAGAAAATCGACTTTATAACTGAATATAAGAATTTCGAATTCTTTTAAATGCACTGCCGTTATGGCCTTATGTCAACCTCACTAAGATGAAGAAGTTTAATTAACTTAAATATGTTAAAGTAATTATTTAGAGCAACTCAATAGCGATTGCTAAATGTGCATACACAAGAAAATCGACTTTATAACTGAATATAAGAATTTCGAATTCTTTTAAATGCACTGCCGTTATGGCCTTATGTCAACCTCACTAAGATGAAGAAGTTTAATTAACTTATACATGTTAAAGTAATTATTTAGAGCAACTCAATAGCGATTGCTAAATGTGTATACACAAGAAAATCGACTTTATAACTGAATATAGGAATGTCGAAGTCTTCCAAATGCACTACCGTTATGGCCTTATAACAACTTCAGTAAGATTTAGAAGGTAAATTAACTTAAAGCTGTTAAATTAATGATATAAAGCAACTCAATATCGACTGCTAAATGTGTATATACAAGAAAATAAACTTTATACCTGAATACGATATTGCCGATTTCTTCCAAATGCTTTGCCGGTTTGGCTTTGTGTCAACTTCAGTAAGATGAAGAAGGTCAGTTTACTTAAATATGTTAAATTAATGATATAAAGCAACTCAATATCGACTGCTAAATGTGTATATACAAGAAAATAGACTTTAAACCTGAATATAGCAATGTCGAATTCTTCCAAATGCATTGCCGTTATGGCTTTATAACAACTACAGTAAGATAAAGAAGATCAACTAACTTAAATATGTTAAAGTATAGAATGGAAGCAAGTCAATATCGACTGCTAGATGTGTATAAACAAAAAAATCGACTTTATACCTGAATATAAGATTGTCGATTTCTTCCAACTGCTTTGCCGGTTTTGCTTTATGTCAACTTCTGGACGATGAAGAAGGTTAATTAACTTAAATATGTTAAATTAATGAATGGAAGCAAGTCAATATCGACAGCTAGATGTGTATATACAAGAAAATCGACTTTTTAACTGAATATAAGATTGTCGGATTCTTCAAAATGCACTGACGTTATGGCCTTATGTCAACTTCAGTAAGATTAAGAGGGTTAATTAACTAAAATTTGTTAAAATGATAATATGAAGCAATACAATATCGATTGTTAGATGTGTATATACAAGAAAATCGACTTTATAATTGAATATAAGAATGTCGAATTCTTCCAAATGCACTGACGTTATGGCTTTATAACAACTTCAGTAAGATGAAGAAGGTAAATTAACTTAAAGATGTTAAAGTAATGATTGAAAGCAACTCAATATCGACTGCTAAATGTGTAAATACAAGAAAATCGACTTTATATCTGAATATAAGATTGTCGAATTCTTCCAAATGCACTGATGGTATGGCCTTATGTCAACTTCAGTAAACTGAAGAAGTTTAATTAACTTATATATGTTAAAGTAATGATTTGAAGCAACTCAATATCGATTGCTAAATGTGTATGTACAAGAAAATCGACTTTATATCTGAATATAAGATTGTGGAATTCTTCCAAATGCACTGCCGTTATGGTTTTATGTCAACGTCAGTGAGATTTAGAAGGTTAATTAACTTAAATATGTTAAATTCATGATTTAAAGCAACTCAATATCGACTGCTAAATGTGTACATACAAGAAAATCGACTTTATACCTGAATATAAGATTGTCGAATTCTTCCAAATGCACTGCCGTTACGGCTTTATGTACACTTCAGTAAGATGAAGAAAGTTAAATACTTTAGGTATGTTATAGTAATGATTTAAAGCAATTCAATATCGATTGTTAGATGTGTATATACAAGAAAACCGACTTTATATCTGATTTTAAGATTGTCGAATTCTTCCAAATGCGCTGTCGTTATGGCCTTATGTCAACTTCAGTAAACTGAAGAAGTTTAATTAACTTATATATGTTAAAGTAATGATTTGAAGCAACTCAATATCGATTGCTAAATGTGTATGTACAAGAAAATCGACTTTATATCTGAATATAAGATTGTCGGAATTCTTCCAAATGCGCTGCCGTTATGGCCTTATGTCAACTTCAGTGAGATTTAGAAGGTTAATTAACTTAAATATGTTAAATTCATGATTTAAAGCAACTCAATATCGACTGCTAAATGTGTACATACAAGAAAATCGACTTTATACCTGAATATAAGATTGTCGAGTTCTTCCAAATGCACTGCCGTTATGGCTTTATGTACACTTCAGTAAGATGAAGAAAGTTAATTACCTTAAGAATGTTATAGTAATGACTTGAAGCAATTCAATATCGATTGTTAGATGTGTATATACAAGAAAATCGACTTTATATCTGATTTTAAGATTGTCGAATTCTTGCAAATGCGCTGTCGTTATGGCCTTATGCCAACTTCAGTAAAATGAAGAAGGTTAATTAACTTATATATGTTAAAGCAATGATTTGAAGCAACTCAATATCCATTGCTAAATGTGTGTGTACAAGAAAATCGACTTTATATCTGAATATAAGATTGTCGAATTCTTCCAAATGCGCTGTTGTTATGGCCTTATGTCAACTTCAGTAAAATGAAGAAGGTTAATTAACTTATATATGTTAAAATAGTGATTTGAAGCAACTCAATATCGGTTGTTAAATGTGTATATACAAGAAAATCGACTTTATATCTGAATATAACATTGTCTAATTCTTCCAAATGCGCTGTCGTTATGACCCTATGTCAACTTCAGTAAAATGAAGAAGGTTAATTGACTTATATATGTTAAAGTAATGATTTGAAGCAACTCAATATCGATTGTTAAAAGTGTATATACAAGAAAATCGACTTTATACCTGAATATAAGATTGTCGAATTCTTCCAAATGTGCTGTCGTTATGGCCTTATGTCAACTTCAGTAAAATGAAGAAGGTAAATTAACTTACATATATATGTAAAAAAGTGATTTGAAGCAACTCAATATCGATTGTTATATGTGTATATACAAGAAAATCGACTTTATATCTGAATATAAAGTTGTCTAATTCTTCAAAATGCGCTGTCGTTATGACCCTATGTCAACTTCAGTAAAATGAAGAAGGTTAATTGACTTATATATGTTAAAGTAATGATTTGAAGCAACTCAATATCGATTGTTAAAAGTGTATATACAAGAAAATCGACTTTATACCTGAATATAAGATTGTCGAATTCTTCCAAATGCGCTGTCGTTATGGCCTTATGTCAACTTCAGTAAAATTAAGAAGGTTAATTATTTTATATATGTTAAAGTAATGATTTGAAGCAACTCAATATCGATTGCTAAATGTGTATGTACAAGAAAATCGACTTTATATCTGAATATAAGATTGTCGAATTCTTCCAAATGCGCTGTCGTTATGGCTGTATGTCAACTTCGGTAAGACGAAGAAGGTTAATTAACTTAAATATGTTAAATTAATGATTTAAAGCAACTCATTATCGACTGCTAAATGTGTAGATACAAGAAAATCGACTTTATACTTGAATATAAGATTGTCGGAATCTTCCAAATGCGCTGTCGTTATGGCCTTATGTCAACTTCAGTGAGATTAAGAAGGTTAACTAACTTATATATGTTAAAGTAATGATTTGAAGCTACTCAATATCGCTTGCTAAATGTGTATGTACAAGAAAGTCGACTTTATACCTGAACATTAGATTGTCGAATTCTTCCAAATGCACTGACGATATGGCCTTATGTCAACTTCAGTAAGATTAAGAGGGTTAATTAACTTAATAATGTTAAAGTAATGATTTGAAGCAACTCAATATCGACTGCTAAATGTGTATATACAAGAAAATCGACTTTATACCTGAATATAAGATTGTCGAATTCTTCCAAATGCACTGCCGTTATGGCTTTATGTACACTTCAGTAAGATGAAGAAAGTTAATGACCTTAAGTATGTTATAGTAATGATTTGAAGCAATTCCATATCGATTGTTAGATGTGCATATACAAGAAAATCGACTTTATATCTGGTTTTAAGATTGTCGAATTCTTCCAAATGCGCTGTCGTTATGGCCTAATGTCAGCGTCAGTAAAATGAAGAAGGTTTATTAACTTATATATGTTAAAGTATTGATTTGAAGCAACTCAATATCGACTGCTAAATGTGTATATACAAGAAAATCGACTTTCAACCTGAATATAGTATTGTCGATTTCTTCCAAATGCTTCGCCGGTTTGGCTTTGTGTCAACTTTAGTAAGATGAAGAAGGTCAATTAACTTAAATATGTTAAACTAATGATTTAAAGCAACACAATATCGACTGCTAAATTTGTATATACAAGAAAATCGACTTTATAACTGATTATAAGAATGTCAAATTCTTCCAAATGCACTGCCGTTATGGCTTTATGTCAACTTCAGTAAGATGAAGAATGTTAATTAACTTAAATAGGTCAAAGTAATGATTTAAAGCAACTCAATATCGACTGCTAAATGTGTATATACAAGAAAATCGACTTTATACCTGAACATTAGATCGTCGAATTCTTCCAAATGCACTGACGTTATGGCCTTATGTCAACTTCAGTAAGTTGAAGAAGGTTAATTAACTTAAATATGTTAAAGTAATGATTTAAAGCAACTCAATATCGATTGCTAAATGTGTATATACATGAAAATAGACTTTATACCTGAATATAATGTTGTCGATTTCTTCCAACTGCTTTGTCGGTTTGGCTTTATGTCAACTTCAGTAAGATGAAGAGGGTTAATTAACTTAAAAATGTTAAAGTAATGAATGAAAGCAAGTCAATATTGACTGCTAGATGTGTATATACAAGAAAATCGACTTTATACCTGAATATAACATTGTGGATTTCTTCCAACTGCTTTGTCGGTTTGGCTTTATGTCAACTTCAGTAAGATGAAGAAGGTTAATTAACTTAATTATGTTAAAGTAATGATTTAAAGCAACTCAATATCAACTTCTAAATGTGAATATACAAGAAAATCGACTTTATACCTAAATATAGGAATGTCGAATTCTTCCAAATGCACTGCCGTTATGGCGTTTTGTCAACCTCAGTAAGATGAAGAAGGCTAATTAACTTAAATATGTTAAAGTAATGATTTGAAGACTCAATATACATTTTTAATTGTGTATATACAAGAAAATAGACTTTATACCTGAATATAATATTGTCGATTTCTTCCAACTGCTTTTCCGGGTTTGCTTTATGTCAACTTCTGGACGATGAAGAAAGTTAATTAACTTAAATATGTTAAATTAATGAATGGAAGCCAGTCAATATCGACTGCTAGATGTGTATATACAAGAAAATCGACTTTATACCTGAATATAACATTGTGGATTTCTTCCAACTGCTTTACCGGTTTGGCTTTATGTCAACTTCTGTAAGATGAAGAGGGTTAATTAACTTAAATATGTTAAATTAATGAATGGAAGCAAGTCAATATCGACTGAAAGATGTGTACATATATACAAGAAAATCGACTTTATACCTAAATATAGGAATGTCGAATTCTTCGAAATGCACTGCCGTTATGGCTTTATATCAACCTCAGTAAGATGAAGAAGGTTAATTAACTTAATTATGTTAAAGTAATTATTTAAAGCAACTCAATATCGACTGCTAGATGTGTATATACAAGAAAATCGACTTTATACCTGAATATAAGATTGTCGAATTCTTTCATGTGCACTGCCGTTATGGCTTTATGTCAACTTCAGTGAGATGAAGAAGATAAATTAACTTAAATATGTTAAATTAATGATTGAAGGCAATTCAATATCGACTGCTAAATGTGTATATACAAGAAAATCGACTTTATACGGGAATATAAGATTGTCGAATTCTTCCAAATGCACTGCTGTTATGGCTTTATGTCAACTTCAGTAAGATGAAGAAGGTAAATTAACTTAAAGATGTTAAATTTATGATTTAAAGCAACTCAATATCGACTGCTAATTGTGTATATACAAGAAAATTGACTTTATACCTGAATATAACATTGTCGATTTCTTCCAACTGTTTTGCCGGTTTTGCTGAATGTCAACTTCTGGACAATGAAGAAGGTTATTTAACTTAAATATGTTAAATTAATGAATGGAAGCAAGTCAATATCGACTGCAAGATGTGTACATATATACAAGAAAATCGACTTTATACCTAAATACTAGAATGTCGAATTCTTCGAAATGCACTGCCGTTATGGCTTTGTATCAACCTCAGTAAGATGAAGAAGGTTAATTAACTTAATTATGTTAAAGTAATTATTTAAAGCAACTCAATATCGACTGCTAGATGTGTATATACAAGAAAATCGACTTTATACCTCAATATAACATTGTGGATTTCTTCCAACTGCTTTGTCGGTTTGGCTTTATGTCAACTTCAGTAAGATGAAGAAGGTTAATTAACTTAAATATGTTAAATTAATGAATGGAAGCAAGTCAATATCGACTGCTAGATGTGTATATACAAGAAAATCGACTTTGTACCTGAATATAACATTGTGGATTTCTTCCAACTGCTTTGCCGGTTTGGCTTTATGTCAACTTCTGTAAGACGAAGAGGGTTAATTAACTTAAATATGTTAAATTAATGAATGGAAGCAAGTCAATATCGACTGCAAGATGTGTACATATATACAAGAAAATCGACTTTATACCTGAATATAAGATTGTCGAATTCTTTCATGTGCACTGCCGTTATGGCTTTATGTCAACTTCAGTGAGATGAAGAAGATAAATTAACTTAAATATATTAAATTAATGATTTAAGGCAATTCAATATCGACTGCTAAATGTGTATATACAAGAAAATCGACTTTATACGGGAATATAAGATTGTCGAATTCTTCCAAATGCACTGCCGTTATAGCCTTATGTCAACTTCAGTGAGATTAAGAAGGTTAATTAACTTAAATATGTTAAATTCATGATCTAAAGCAACTCAATATCGACTGCTAAGTGTGTATATACACGAAAATCGACTTTATACCTGAATATAACATTGTCGATTTCTTCCAACTGCTTTGCCGGTTTTGCTATATGTCAACTTCTGGACGATGAAGAGGTTAATTAACTTAAATATGTTAAATTAATGAATGGAAGCAAGTCAATATCGACTGCTAGATGTGTATATACAAGAAAATCGACTATATACCTGAATATGTGTTTGTCGAATTCTTCCAAAAGCAATGCCGTTATGGCTTTATGTCAACTCCAGTAAGTTGAAGAAGGTTAATTAACTTAAATATGTTAAAGTAATGATTGAAAGCAACTCAATATCGACTACTAAATGTGTACATACAAGAAAATCGACTATATACCTGAATATGAGTTTGTCGAATTCTTCCAAATGCAATGCCGTTATGGCTTTATGCCAACTTCAGTAAGTTGAAGAAGGTTAATTAACTTAAATATGTTAAAGTAATGATTTAAAGATACTCAATATCGACTGCTTAATGTGTATATACAAGAAAATCGACTTTATACCTGAATATAATATTGTCGATTTCTTCCAAGTGCTTTGCCGGTTTGGCTTTATGTCAACTTCAGTAAGATGAAGAGGGTTAATTAACTTACAAATGTTAAAGTAATGAATAAAAGCAAGTCAATATCGACTGCTATATGTGTATATACAAGAAAATCGACTTTATACTTGAATATAACATAGTGGATTTCTTCCAACTGCTTTGCCGGTTTGGCTTTATGTCAACTTCAGTAAGAAGAAGAGGATTAATTAACTTAAATATGTTAAATTAATGAGTGGAAGCAAGTCAGTATCGACTGCTAGATGTGTATATACAAGAAAATTGACTTTCAACCTGAATATAATATTGTCGATTTCTTCCAAATTCTTTGCCGGTTTGGCTTTGTGTCAACTTTAGTAAGATGAAGAAGGTAAATTAACTTAAATATGTTAAATTAATGATTTAAAGCAACTCAATATCGACTGCTAAATGTGTATATACAAGAAAATCGGCTTTCAACCTGAATATAATATTGTCGATTTCTTCCAACTGCTTTGTCGGTTTGGCTTTATGTCAACTTCAGTAAGATGAAGAGGGTTAATTAACTTAAAAATGTTAAAGTAATGAATGAAAGCAAGTCAATATTGACTGCTAGATGTGTATATACAAGAAAATCGACTTTATACCTGAATATAACATTGTGGATTTCTTCCAATTGCTTTACCGGTTTGGCTTTATGTCAACTTCTGTAAGATGAAGAGGGTTAATTAACTAAAATATGTTAAATTAATGAATGGAAGCAAGTCAATATCGACTGCAAGATGTGTATATACAAGAAAATCGACTTTATACCTAAATACTAGAATGTCGAATTCTTCGAAATGCACTGCCGTTATGGCTTTATATCAACCTCAGTAAGATGAAGAAGGTTAATTAACTTAATTATGTTAAAGTAATGATTTAAAGCAACTCAATATCGATTGCTAAATGTGTATATACAAGAAAATAGACTTTATACCTGAATATAATATTGTCGATTTCTTCCAACTGCTTTGTCGGTTTGGCTTTATGTCAACTTCCGTAAGATGAAGAAGGTTAATTAACTTAATTATGTTAAAGTAATGATTTAAAGCAACTCAATATCGACTTCTAAATGTGAATATACAAGAAAATTGACTTTATACCTAAATATAGGAATGTCGAATTCTTTCAAATGCACTGCCGTTATGGCGTTTTGTCAACCTCAGTAAGATGAAGAAGGCTAATTAACTTAAATATGTTAAAGTAATGATTTAAAGCAACTCAATATCGATTGCTAAATGTGTATATATAAGAAAATAGACTTTATACCTGAATATAATATTGTCGATTTCTTCCAACTGCTTTGTCGGTTTGGCTTTATGTCAACTTCCGTAAGATGAAGAAGGTTAATTAACTTAAATATGTTAAATTAATGAATGGAAGCCAGTCAATATCGACTGCTAGATGTGTATATACAAGAAAATCGACTTTATACCTGAATATAACATTGTGGATTTCTTCCAACTGCTTTGCCGGTTTGGCTTTATGTCAACTTCTGTAAGATGAAGAGGGTTAATTAACTTAAATATGTTAAATTAATGAATGGAAGCCAGTCAATATCGACTGCAAGATGTGTATATACAAGAAAATCGACTTTATACCTAAATACTAGAATGTCGAGTTCTTCGAAATGCACTGCCGTTATGGCTTTATATCAACCTCAGTAAGATGAAGAAGGTTAATTAACTTAATTATGTTAAAGTAATGATTTAAAGCAACTCAATATCAACTTCTAAATGTGTATATACAAGAAAATCGACTTTATACCTAAATATAGGAATGTCGAATTCTTCCAAATGCACTGCCGTTATGGCGTTTTGTCAACCTCAGTAAGATGGAGAAGGTTAATTAACTTAAATATGTTAAAGTAATGATTTAAAACAACTCAATATCGACCGCTAAATGTGTATATACAAGAAAATCGACTTTATACCTAAATACAAGAATGTCGAATTCTTCAAAATGCACTGCCGTTATGGCTTTATATCAACCTCAGTAAGATGGAGAAAGTTAATTACCTTAAATATGTTAAAGTAATGATTTAAAACAACTCAATATAGACCGCTAAATGTGTATATACAAGAAAATCGACTTTATACCTAAATGCAAGAATGTCGAATTCATCAAAATGCACTGCCGTTATGGCTTTATAACAACCTCAGTGAGATGAAGAAGGTAAATTAACTTAAAGATGTTAAATTAATGATTTAAAGCAACTCAATATCGACTGCTAAATGTGTATATACAAGAAAATCGACTTTACACCTAAATATAGGAATGTCGAATTTTTCCAAATGCACTGACGTTATGGCTTTATGTCAACTTCAGTGAGATGAAGAAGATAAATTAATTTAAATATGTTAAAGTAATGAATGGAAGCCAGTCAATATCGACTGCTAGATGTGTATATACAAGAAAATCGACTTTATACCTGAATATAAGATTGTCGAATTGTTCCAAATGCACTGCCGTTATGGCTTTATGTCAACTTCAGTGAGATGAAGAAGTTTAATTAATTTAAATATGTTAAAGTAATGATTGAAAGCAACTCAATATCGACTGCTAAATGTGTATATACAAGAAAATCGACTTTATACCTGAATATAATATTGTCGAACTGTTCCAAATGCACTGCCGTTATGGCTTTATGTCAACTTCAGTGAGATGAAGAGGGTTAATTAACTTACAAATGTTAAAGTAATGAATAAAAGCAAGTCAATATTGACTGCTAGATGTGTATATACAAGAAAATCGACTTTATACCTAAATACAAGAATGTCGAATTCTTCAAAATGCACTGCCGTTATGGCTTTATATAAACCTCAGTAAGATGAAGAAGGTTAATTTACTTAATTATGTTAAAGTAATGATTTAAAGCAACTCAATATCGACTGCTAAATGTGTATATACAAGAAAATCGACTTTACACCTAAATATAGGAATGTCGAATTTTTCCAAATGCACTGACGTTATGGCTTTATGTCAACTTCAGTGAGATGAAGAAGATAAATTAATTTAAATATGTTAAAGTA
>NW_024394911.1:0-25819 GCF_016617805.1 Bactrocera tryoni
ATGGATTTCTAAATGTTTATATGCAAGAAAATCGGTTTTATACCTAACTGTAAATTTCTGGAATTTTCCAAATGCACTGCCGTTTTGGCTTTATGCCAACTTCAGTAAGATGAAGAAGATTAATTAACTTAAATATGCTAAGCTAATGATTTGAGGTAACTTGATGTGGACTTCTAAATGTGTACATTCAAGAAAATCGGTTTTATACCTAAATGTAAAATTCTGGAATTTTCCAAATGCACTGCCGTTTTGGCTTTATGCCAACTTCAGTAAGATGAAGAAGATTAATTAACTTTAATATGTGAATTTAATAATTTGAAGAAACTTGATATGGATTTCTAAATGTGTACATGCAAGAAAGTCGGTTTTACACCTAAATGTGAAAATGTGGAGTTTTTCCAAATGCACTGCCGTTATGGCTTTATGCCAACTTTAGTAAGATGAAGAAAGTTAATTAACTTTAATATGTGAAGCTAATGATTTAAAGCAACTTCATGTGGATCTCTGAATGTGTACATGCAAGATGGTCGGTTTTATACCTAAATGTAAAATTATGGAATTTTTCCCAAATGCACTGCCTTTATGGTCTTATGTCAACTTGAGTAAGATGGTGAGGGTTAGTTAACTTTAATATGTTAAGCTAATGATTTCAGGTAACTTGACATGGATTTCTTAATGTGCACATGCAGGAAAATCGGTTTTATACCTAAATGTATAATTGTGGAATTTTTCGAAATGCACTGCCGTTAAGGTCTTATGTCAACTTGAGTAAGATGGTGAGGGTTAATTAACTTAAATATGTTAAGCTAATGATTTGAAGCAACTTGATATCGATTTCTAAATGTGTACATGCAAGAAAATCGGTTTTATACCTAAATGTAAAACTATGGAATTTTTTGCAAATGCACTGCCGTTATGGACTTATGTCAACTTGAGTAAGATGGTGAAGGTAAATTAACTTTAATATGTTAAGCTAATGATTTGAGTTAACTTGATATGGACTTCTAAATGTGTATATGCAAGAAAGTCGGTTTTATACCTATATGTAAAACTATAGAATTTTTTCCAAATGCACTACGTTTGGCTTATGACAACTTAAGTAAGATGAAGAAGGTTAATTAACTTTAATATGTGAAGCTAATGATTTAAAGCAACTTGATGTGGATTTCTAAATGTGTACATGCATGATAGTCGGTTTTATGCCTAAATGTAAAATTATGGAATTTTTTCCAAATACACTGCCGTTAAGGTCTTATGACAACTTGAGTAAGATGGTAAGGGTTAATTAACTTTAATATGTTAAGCTAATGATTTGAAGCAACTTGATATGGATTTCTAAATGTGTACATGCAAGAAAGTCCAAACTGTAAAATTCTGGAATTTTCCAAATGCACTGCCGTTATTGTCTTATGTACACTTGAGTAAGATGGTGAGGGTAAATTAACTTTAATATGTGAATTTAATAATTTGAAGCAACTTGATATGGATTTCTAAATGTTTAAATGCAGGAAAATCGGTTTTATACTTACATGTAAAATTGCGGAATTTTTCCAAATGCACTGCCGTTATGGCTTTATGCCAACTTCTGTAGAATGACAAAGGTTAAATAACTTGAATATGTGATGTTAATGACTTGAATCAACTCGATATGGATCGACAAATGTTTAAATGCAGGAAAATCGGTTTTATACGTATATGTAAAATTGTAGAATTTTTCAAAATGCACTGCCGTTATGGCTTTATGCCAACTTAAGTAAGATGAAGAAAGTTAATTAACTTTAATATGTTAAGCTAATAATTTGAGGTAACTTGATATGGATTTCTTAATGTGTACATGCCAGAAAATCGATTTTATACCTAAATGTATAATTGCGGAATTTTTTCCAAATGCACTGCCGTTTTGGCTTTATGCCTAAATGTAAAATTATGGAATTTTTTCCAAATGCACTGCCGTTAAGGTCTTATGTCAACTTTAGTAAGATGGTGAGGTTTAATTAACTTTAATATGATAAGCTAATGATTTGAGGCAACTTAATGTGTACATGCCAGAAAATCGGTTCTATACCTTAATGTAAAATTCTGGAATTTTCCAAATGCACTGCCGTTATGGCTTTATGATAACTTTATTAAAATGAAGAAAGTTAGTTAACTTTAATATGTGAAGCTAATGATTTAAAGCAACTTGATGTGGATTTCTGAATAAGTACATGCAAGAAAGTCGGTTTTATGCCTAAATGTAAGATTATGGAATTTTTTCCAAATGCACTGCCGTTAAGGTCTTATGTCAACTTGAGTAAGATGGTGAGGGTTAATTAACTTTAATATGATAAGCTAATGATTTGAGGCAACTTGATATGTATTTCTAAATGTGTACATTCAAGAAATTCGGTTTTATACCTAAATGTAAAACCATGGAATTTTTTTCAAATGCACTGCCGTTACGGTCTAACGTCAAATTGAGTAAGATGTTGAAGTGAATTAACTTTAATATGTTAAGCTAATGATTTTAGGTAACTTGATTTGGATTTCTAAATGTGTACATGCAAGAAAAGCGGTTTTATACCTAAATGTAAAATTTTGGAATTTTCCAAATGCACTGCCATTTTCTTTATGCCAACATCAGTAAGATGAAGAAGGTTAATCAACTTTTATATGTGAAGCTAATGATTTGAAGCAACTTGATATGGATTTCTAAATGTGTACATGAAAGAAGTCGGTTTCATACCTGAATGAAAAATTGTTGAATTTTTCCAAATGCACTGCCGTTATGGCTTTATGCCAACTTTAGTAAGATGAAGAAAGTTAATTAACTTTAATATGTTAAGCTAATAATTTGAGGTAACTTGATATGGATTTCTTAATGTGTACATGCCAGAAAATCGGTTTTATACCTAAATGTATAATTGTGGAATTTTTTCCAAATGCACTGCCGTTAGGGTCTAATGTCAACTTGAGTAAGATGGTGAGGGTTAATTAACTTTAATATGTTAAGCTAATGATTTGAGGTAACTTGATATGTATTTCTAAATGTGAAGATGCAAGAAAATCGGTTTTATACCTAAATGTATAATTGTGGAATTTTTCGAAATGCACTGCCGTTAAGGTCTTATGTCAACTTTAGTAAGATGGTGAGGGTTAATTAACTTTAATATGATAAGCTTATGATTTGAGGCAACTTGATATGGATTTCTTAATGTGTACATGCCAGAAGATCGCTTTCATACCTTAATGTAAAATTCTGGAACTTTCCAAATGCACTGCCGTTATGGCTTTATGATAACTTTACTAAGATGAAGAAAGTTAATTACTTATATATGTGAAGCTAATGATTTAAAGCAACTTGATGTGGATTTCTGAATTTGTGCATGCAAGAAAGTCGGTTTTATACCTAAATGTAAAGTTATGGAATTTTTTCCAAATGCACTGCCGTTAGGGTCTAATGTCAACTTGAGTAAGATGGTGAGATTAAATTAACTTTAATATGTTAAGCTAATGACTTGAGGTAACTTGATATGGATTTCTAAATGTAAAGATGCAAGAAAATCGGTTTTATACCTAAATGTATAATTGTGGAATTTTTCGAAATGAACTGCCGTTTTGGCTTTATGCCAACTTCTGAAAGATGACAAAGGTCAATTAACTTTAATATGTGAAGCTAATGATTTAAAGCAACTTGATGTGGATTTCTAAATGTGTACATGCAAGGTAGTCGGTTTTATGCCTGAATGTAAGATTATGGAATTTTTTCCAAATGCACTGCCGTTAAGGTCTTATGTCAACTTGAGTAAGATCGTGAGCGTTAATTAACTTTAATATGATAAGCTTATGATTTGAGGCAACTTGATATGGATTTCTAAATGTGTACATTCAAGAAAGTCGGTTTTGTACCTAAATGTATAATTGTGGAATTTTTCGAAATGCACTGCCGTTACGGTCTAACGTCAAATTGAGTAAGATGATGAGGGTTAATTAACTTTAATATGTTAAGCTAATGATTTTAGGTAACTTGATATGGATTTCTAAATGTGTACATGCAAGAAATTCGGTTTTATACCTAAATGTTAAATTTTGGAACTTTCCAATTGCACTGCCATTTTCTTTATGCCAACTTCAGTAGGATAAAGAAGGTTAATCAACTTTAATATGTGAAGCTAATGATTTGAAGCAACTTGATATGGATTTCTAAATGTGTACATGAAAGAAGCCGGTTTTATACCTGAATGAAAAATTGTTGAATTTTTCCAAATGCACTGCCGTTATGGCTTTATGCCAAATTTAGTAAGATGAAGAAAGTTAATTAACTTTAATATGTTAAGCTAATGATTTTAGGTAACTTGATATGGATTTCTAAATGTGAACATGCAAGAAAAGCGGTTTTATACCTAAATGTAAAATTTTGGGACTTTCCAATTGCACTGCCATTTTCTTTATGCCAACTTCAGTAGGATGAAGAAGGTAAATCAACTTTAATATGTGAAGCTAATGATTTGAAGCAACTTGATATGGATTTCTAAATGTGTACATGAAAGAAGCCGGTTTTATACCTGAATGAAAAATTGTTGAATTTTTCCAAATGCACTGCCGTTATGGCTTTATGCAAACTTCTGTAAGATGAAGAAGGTTAATTTACTTTAATATGTGAAATTAATAATTTGAAGCAACTTGATATGGATTTCTAAATGTTTAAATGCAGAAAAATAGGTTTTATGCCTAAATGTAAAATTGCGGAATTTTTCCAAATCCACTGCCGTTATGGCTTTATGCCAACTTCAGTAAAATGACGAAGGTTAATTAACTTTAATATATGAATTTAATATTTTGAAGCAACTTTATATGGATTTCTAAATGTTTAAATGCTGGAAAATCGGATTTATACCTAAATGTAAAATTGTTGAATTTTTCCAAATGCACTGCCGTTATGGCTTTATGCCAACTTCTGTAGGATGACAAAGGTTAACTACCTTGAATATGTGACGTTAATGACTTGAATAAACTCGATGTGGATCGCTTAATGTTTAAATGCAGGAAAATTGGTTTTATACCTAAATGTAAAATTGCGGAATTTTTTCAAATGCACTGCCCTTATGGCTTTATGCCAACTTCTGTAGGATGACAAAGGTTAACTACCTTGAATATGTGACGTTAATGACTGGAATCAACTCGATATGGATCGCTAAATTTTTAAATGCAGGAAAATCGGTTTTATACCTATATGTAAAATTGTGGAATTTTTCCAAATGCACTGCCGTTATGGCTTTATGCCAACTTCTGTAGGATGACAAAGGTTAACTACCTTGAATATGTGACGTTAATGACTTGAATAAACTCGATGTGGATCGCTTAATGTTTAAATGCAGGAAAATTGGTTTTATACCTAAATGTAAAATTGCGGAATTTTTTCAAATGCACTGCCCTTATGGCTTTATGCCAACTTCTGTAGGATGACAAAGGTTAACTACCTTGAATATGTGACGTTAATGACTTGAATCAACTCGATATGGATCGCTAAATTTTTAAATGCAGGAAAATCGGTTTGATACCTATATGTAAAATTATGGAATTTTTTCCAAATGCACTGCCGTTAAGGTCTTATGTCAACTTTAGTAAGATGGTGAGGGTTAATTAACTTTAATATGTTAAGCTAATGATTTAAGGTAACTTGATATGGATTTCTAAATGTGAAGATGCAATAAAATCGGTTTTATACCTAAATGTATAATTGTGGAATTTTTCGAAATGCACTGCCGTTTTGGCTTTATCCCAACTTCTGAAAGATGACAAAGGTTAATTAACTTCAATATGTGAAGCTATTGATTTAAAACAACTTGATGTGGATTTCTAAATGTGTACATGCAAGATAGTCGGTTTTATGCCTAAATGTAAGATTATGGAATTTTTTCCAAATGCACTGCCGTTAAGGTCTTATGTCAACTTGAGTAGGATGGTGAGGGTTAATTAACTTTAATATGATAAGCTAATGATTTGAGGCAACTTGATATGGATTTCTAAATGTGTACATTCAAGAAAGTCGGTTTTATACCTAAATGTAAAACTATGGAATTTTTTTCAAATGCACTGCCCTTACGGTCTAACGTCAAATTGAGTAAGATGGTGAGGGTTATTTAACTTTAATATCTTAAGCTAATGATTTTAGGTAACTTGATATGGATTTCTAAATGTGTACATGCAATAAAAGCGGTTTTATACCTATATGTAAAATTTTGGAAATTTCTAAATGCACTGCCATTTTCTTTATACCAACTTCAGTAGGATGGAGAAGGTTAATCAACTTTAATATGTGAAGCTAATGATTTGAAGCAACTTGATATGGATTTCTAAATGTGTACATGAAAGAAGTCGGTTTTATACCTGAATGAAAAATTGCGGAAGTTTTCCAAATGCACTGCCGTTATGGCTTTATGCAAACTTCTGTAAGATGAAGAAGGCTAATTAACTTTAATATGTGAATTTAATAATTTTAAGCAACTTGATATAGACCTCTGAATGTTAAAATGCAGAAAAATCGGTTTTATGCCTAAATGTAAAATTGCGGAATTTTTCCAAATCCACTGCCGTTATGGCTTTATGCCAACTTCAGTAAAATGACGAAGGTTAATTAACTTTAATATGTGAATTTAATAATTTGAAGCAACTTGATATGGATTTCTAAATGTTTAAATCCTGGAAAATCGGTTTTATACCTAAATGTAAAATTGTTGAATTTTTCCAAATGCACTGCCGTTATGGCTTTATGCCAACTTCTGTAGGATGACAAAGGTTAACTACCTTGTATATGTGACGTTAATGACTTGAATAAACTCGATATGGATCGCTTAATGTTTAAATACAGGAAAATTGGTTTTATACCTAAATGTAAAATTGCGGAATTTTTTCAAATGCACTGCCCTTATGGCTTTATGCCAACTTCTGTAGGATGACAAAGGTTAACTACCTTGAATATGTGGCGTTAATGACTTGAATCAACTCGATATGGATCGCTAAATGTTTAAATGCAGGAAAATCGGTTTTATACCTATATGTAAAATTGTGGAATTTTTCCAAATGCACTGCCGTTATGGCTTTATGCCAACTTTAGTAAGATGAAGAAAGTTAATTAACTTTAATATGTTAAGCTAATGATTTAAGGCAACTTGATATGGATTTCTAAATGTGTACATGCAAGAAAGTCGGTTTTATACCTTAATGTAAAATTGTGGAATTTTTCCAAATGCACTGCCGTTATGGCTTTATGCCAACTTTAGTAAGATGAAGAAAGTTAATTAACTTTAATATGTTAAGCTAATGATTTAAGGCAACTTGATATGGATTTCTAAATGTGTACATGCAAGAAAGTCGGTTTTATTCCTTAATGTAAAATTCTGGAATTTTCCAAATGCACTGCCGTTATGGCTTTATGATAACTTTAGTAAGATGAAGAAAGTTAATTAACTTTAATATGTTAAGCTAATGATTTAAGGCAACTTGATATGGATTTCTAGATGTGTACATGCAAGAAAGTCGGTTTTATACCTTAATGTAAAATTCTGGAATTTCCCAAATGCACTGCCGTTATGGCTTTATGATAACTTTAGTAAGATGCAGAAAGTTAATTAACTTTAATATGTTAAGCTAATAATTTGAGGTAACTTGATATGGATTTCTTAATGTGTACATGCCAGAAAATCGGTTTTATACCTAAATGTATAATTGTGGAATTTTTCGAAATGCACTGCCGTTTTGGCTTTATGCCAACTTCTAAAAGATAACTAAGGTTAATTAACTTTAATATGTGAAGCTTATGATTAAAAGCAACTTGATGTAGATTTCTAATTGTGTACATGCAAGAAAGTCGGTTTTATACCTTAATGTAAAAATTTGGAATTTTCCAAATGCACTGCCGTTATGGCTTTATGATAACTTTAGTAAGATGAAGAAAGTTAATTAACTTTAATATGTTAAGCTAATGATTTAAGGCAACTTGATATGGATTTCTAAATGTGTACATGCAAGAAAGTCGGTTTTATACCTAAATGTATAATTGTTGAATTTTTCGAAATGCACTGCCGTTTTGGCTTTATGCCAACTTCTAAAAGATGACAAAGGTTAATTAACTTTAATATGTGAAGCTAATGATTAAAAGCAACTTGATGTGGATTTCTAAATGTTTACATGCAAGATAGTCGGTTTTATACCTAAATGTATAATTGTGGAATTTTTCGAAATGCACTGCCGTTTTGGCTTTATGCCAACTTCTAAAAGATGACAAAGGTTAATTAACTTTAATATGTGAAGCTAATGATTTGAGGTAACTTGATATGGATTTCTAAATGTGTACATGCAAGAAAGTCGGTTTTATACCTTAATGTAAAATTCTAGAATTTTCCAAATGCACTGCTGTTATGGCTTTATGATAACTTTAGTAAGATGAAGAAAGTTAATTAACTTTAATATGTTAAGCTAATGATTTTAGGTAACTTGATATGGATTTCTAAATGTGTACATGCAAGAAAGTCGGTTTTATACCTAAATGTATAATTGTTGAATTTTTCGAAATGCACTGCCGTTTTGGCTTTATGCCAACTTCTAAAAGATGACAAAGGTTAATTAACTTTAATATGTGAAGCTAATGATTTAAAGCAACTTGATGTGGATTTCTAAATGTGTACATGCAAGATAGTCGGTTTTATGCCTAAATGTAAAATTATAGAATTTCTTCCAAATGCGCTGCCGTTAAGGTCTTATGTCAACTTGAGTAAGATGGTAAGGGTTAATTAACTTTAATATGTTAAGCTAATGATTTGAGTTAACTTGATATGGATTTCTAAATGTGTGCTTGCAAGAAAGTCGGTTTTATACCTAAATGGAAAACTCTGGAATTTTCCACATGCACTGCCATTTTCTTTATGCCAACTTCAGTAGGATGAAGAAGGTTAATCAACTTTAATATGTGAAGCTAATGATTTGAGTTAACTTGATATAAATTTCTAAATGTGTACATGAAAGAAGTCGGTTTTATAACTAAATGAAAAATTGTTGAATTTTTCCAAATAAACTGCCGTTATGGCTTTATGCCAACTTCTGTAAGATGAAGAAGGTTAATTAACTTTATTATGTGAATTTAATAATTTGAAGCAACTTGATATGGATTTCTAAATGTGTACATGCAAGAAAGTCGGTTTTATACCTAAATGTAAAACTATGGAATTTTTTCCAAATGCACTGCCGTTATGGCTTTATGCCAACTTCAGTAAGATGAAGAAAGTTAATTAATTTTAATATGTTAAGCTAATGATTTGAGGTAACTTGATATGGATTTCTTAATGTGTACATGCAAAAAAATCGGCATTATACCTAAATGTAAAATTCTGGAATTTTCCAAATGCACTGCCATTTTCTTTATGCCAACCTCAGTAAGATGAAGATGAAGCTAATGATTTGAAGCAACTTGATATGGATTTCTAAATGTGAAGATGCAAGAAAATCGGTATAATACCTAAATGTATAATTGGGGAATTGTTTGAAATGCACTGCCTTTTTGGCTTTATGCCAACTTCTGTAAGATAACAAAGGTTAATTAACTTTAATATGTGAAGCTAATGATTCGAAGCATTTTGATGTGGATTTCTAAATGTGTACATCCAATGTAGTCGGTTTTATGCCTAAGTGTAAAATTTTGGAATTTTTTTTAAATGCACTGCCGTTAAGGTCTTATGTCAACTTGAGTAAGATAATGGGGGTTAATCAACTTAAGTATGTTAAGCTAATGATTTGAGGCATTCTGATATAAATTTCTAAATGTGTACATGCAAGAAAGTCGGTTTTATACTTAAATGTAAAGTTATGGAATTTTTTCCAAATGCACTGCCTTTATGGTCTAACGTCAACTTGAGTAAGATGGTGAAGATTAGTTAGCTTTAATATGTTAAGCTAATGATTTTAGGTAACTTCATATGGATATCTAAATGTGTACATGCAAAAAAAAAGGTTTTATACCTAAATGTAAAATTTTGGAATTTTCCAAATGCACTGCCATTTTCTTTATGCCAACTTCAGTAGGATGAAGAAGGTTAATCAACTTTAATATGTAAAGCTAATGATTTGAGTTAACTTGATATGGATTTCTAAATGTGTACGTGAAAGAAGTCGGTTTTATAACTAAATGAAAAATTGTTGAATTTTTCCAAATGCACTGCCGTTATGGCTTTATGATAACTTTAGTAAGATTAAGAAGGTTAATTAACTTTATTATGTGAATTAAATAATTTGAAGCAACTTGATATGGATTTCTAAATGTGTACATGCAAGAAAGTCGGTTTTATACCTAAATGTAAAATTATGGAATTTTTTCCAAATGCACTGCCGTTATGGTCTAACGTCAAATTGAGTAAGGTGCTGAGGGTTAATTAACTTTAATATGTTAAGCTAATGATTTGAGGTACCTTGATATGGATTTCTAAATGCGTACATGCAAGAAAATCGGTTTTATACCTAAATGGAAAATTCTGGAATTTTCCAAATTCACTGCCATTTTCTTTATGCCAACTTCTGTAAGATGAAGAAGGTTAATTAACTTTATTATGTGAATTTAATAATTTGAAGCAACTTGATATGGATTTCTAAATGTGTACATGCAAGAAAGTCGGTTTTATACCTAAATGTAAAACTATGGAATTTTTTCCAAATGCACTGCCGTTATGGTCTAACGTCAACTTTAGTAAGATGGTGAGGGTTAATTAACTTAAATATGTTAAGCTTATGATTTGAGTTAACTTGATATGGATTTCTAAATGTGTGCATGCAAGAAAGTCGGTTTTATACCTAAATGGAAAACTCTGGAATTTTTCACATGCACTGCCATTTTCTTTATGCCGACTTCAGTAAGATGAAGAAGATTAATCAACTTTAATATGTAAAGCTAATGATTTGAGGCATCTTGATATGGATTTCTATATGTGTACATGAAAGAAGTCGGTTTTATACCTAAATGAAAAATTGTTGAATTTTTCCAAATGCACTGCCGTTATGGCTTTATGCCAACTTCTGTAAGATGAAGAAAGTTAATTAACTTTAATATGTTAAGCTAATGACTTGAGGCAACTTAATACGATTTCGAAATGTGTACATGCAAGAAAGTCGGTTTTATACCTAAATGTAAAATTATGGAATTTTCCAAAGGCACTGCCATTTTCTTTATGCCAACTTCAGTAAGATGAAGAAGATTAATCAACTTTAAAATGTAAAGCTAATGATTTGAAGCAACTTGATATGGATTTCTAAATGTGTACATGCAAGAAAGTCGGTTTTATACCTAAATGTAAAATTATGGAATTTTTTCCAAATGCACTGCCGTTATGGTCTAACGTCAAATTTGGTAAGGTGCTGAGGGTTAATTAATGATTTGAGGTACCTTGATATGGATTTCTAAATGCGTACATGCAAGAAAGTCGGTTTTATACTTAAATGTAAAGTTATGGAATTTTTTCCAAATGCACTGCCGTTATGGTCTAACGTCAAATTGAGTAAGATGGTGAGGGTTAATTAACTTTAATATGTTAAGCTTATGATTTGAGTTAACTTGATATGGATTTCTAAATGTGTGCATGCAAGAAAGTCGGTTTTATACCTAAATGGAAAATTCTGGAATTTTCCAAATGCACTGCCATTTCCTTTATGCCAACCTCAGTAAGATGAAGATGAAGCTAATGCTTTGAAGCAACTTGATATGGATTTCTAAATGTGAAGATGCAAGAAAATCGGTATAATACCTAAATGTATAATTGGGGAATTGTTTGAAATGCGCTGCCTTTTTGGCTTTATGACAACTTCTGTAAGATGACAAGGGTTAATTAACTTTAATATGTGAAGCTAATGATTTGAAGCATTTTGATGTGGATTTCTAAATGTGTACATCCAATGTAGTCGGTTTTCTGCCTAAATGTAAAATTTTGGAATTTTTTTTAAATGCACTGCCGTTAAGGTCTTATGTCAACTTGAGTAAGATGGTGGGGGTTAATCAACTTTAGTATGTTAAGCTAATGATTTGAGGCAACCTGATATGGATTTCTAAATGTGTACATGCAAGAAAGTCGGTTTTATACTTAAATGTAAAGTTATGGAATTTTTTCAAAATGCACTACCTTTATGGTCTAACGTCAACTTGAGTAAGATGGTGAGGATTAGTTAGCTTTAATATGTTAAGCTAATGATTTTAGGTAACTTCATATGGATTTCTAAATGTGTACATGCAAGAAAAGCGGTTTTATACCTAAATGTAAAATTTTGGAATTTTCCAAATGCACTGCCATTTTCTTTGTGCCAACTTCAGTAGGATGAAGAAGGTTAATCAACTTTAATATGTGAAGCTAATGATTTGAAGCAACTTGATATGGATTTCTAAATGTGTACATGAAAGAAGTCGGTTTTATAACTAAATGAAAAATTGTTGAATTTTTCCAAATGCACTGCCGTTATGGCTTTATGCCAACTTCTGTAAGATGAAGAAGGTTAATTAACTTTATTATGTGAATTTAATAATTTGAAGCAACTTGATATGGATTTCTAAATGTGTACATGCAAGAAAGTCGGTTTTATACCTAAATGTAAAACTATGGAATTTTTTCCAAATGCACTGCCGTTATGGTCTTATGTCAAATTGAGTAAGATGGTAAGGGTTAATTAACTGTAATAGGTTAAGCTTATGAATTGAGTTAACTTGACATGGATTTCTAAATGTGTACATGCAAGAAAGTCGGTTTTATACCTAAATGTAAAAATATGGAATTTTTTCCAAATGCACTGCCGTTATGGTCTAACGTCAACTTGAGTAAGATGGTGAGGGTTAATTAACTTTAATATGATAAGCTTATGATTTGAGTTAACTTGATATGGATTTCTAAATGTGTACATGCAAGAAAATCGGTTTTATACCTAAATGGAAAATTCTGGAATTTTCCAAATGCACTGCCATTTTCTTTATGCCAACCTCAGTAAGATGAAGAAGATTAATCAACTTTAATATGTAAAGCTAATGATTTGAAGCAACTTGATATGGATTTCTAAATGTGTACATGCAAGAAAGTCGGTTTTATACCTAAATGTAAAATTAAGGAATTTTTTCCAAATACACTGCCGTTATGGTCTAACGTCAAATTGAGTAAGATGCTGAGGGTTAATTTACTTTAATATGTTAAGCTAATGATTTGAGGTAACTTGATATGGATTTCTAAATGCGTACATGCAAGAAAATCGGTTTTATACCTAAATGGAAAATTCTGGAATTTTTTCCAAATGCACTGCCGTTATGGTCTAACGTCAAATTGAGTAAGATGCTGAGGGTTAATTTACTTTAATATGTTAAGCTAATGGTTTGAGGTAACTTGATATGGATTTCTAAATGCGTACATGCAAGAAAATCGGTTTTATACCTAAATGGAAAATTCTGGAATTTTCCAAATGCACTGCCCTTTTCTTTATGCCAACATCAGTAAGATGAAGAGGAAGCTAATGATTTGAAGCAACTTGATATGGATTTCTGAATATCAAGATGCAAGAAAATCGGTTTTATACCTAAATGTATAATTGTTGAATTTTTCGAAATGCACTGCCGTTTTGGCTTTATGCAGACTTCTGTAAGATGACAAAGGTTAATTAACGTTAATATGTGAAGCTAATGATTTAAAGCAACTTGATGTGGATTTCTAAATGTGTACATGCAAGATAGTCAGTTTTATGCCTAAATGTAAAATTATGGAACTTTTTCCAAATGCACTGCCGTTAAGGTCTTATGTCAACTTGAGTAAGATGGTGAGGGTTATTTAACTTTAATATGTGAATTTAATAATTTGAAGCAACTCGATATGGATCGCTAAATGTTTATATGCAGGAAAATCGGTTTTATTTTTTCCAAATGCATTGCCATTATTGCTTTATGCACACTTTAGTAAGATGAAGAAAGTTAATTAACTTTAATATGTGAAGCTAATGATTTAAGGCAACTTGGTTTGGAGTTGTAAATGTGCACTTGCTAGAAAATCGGTTTTATACCTAAATGTAAAATCTTGGAATTTTTCTAATGCACTGCCATTTTCTTTATGCCAACTGCAGTAAGATGAAGAAGATTAATCAACTTTAATATGTAAAGTTAATGATTTGAAGCAACTCGATATGGATTTCTAAATGTTTAAATGCAGGAAAATCGGTTTTATACCTAAATGTAAAATTGCGGAATTTTTCCAAATGCACTGCCGTTATGGCCTTATGCCAAATTCTGTAGGATGACAAAGGTTAACTACCTTGAATATGTGACGTTAGTGACTTGAATCAACTCGATATGGATCGCTAAATGTTTAAATGCAGGAAAATCGGTTTTATACCTATATGTAAAATTGTGGAATTATTCCAAATGCACTGCCGTTATGGCTTAATGCCAACTTCAGTGAGATGAAGAAAGTTAATTAAATTTAATATGTAAGGCTAATGATTTGAGGCAACTTGATATGGATTCCTAAATGTGTACATGAAAGAAGTCGGTTTTATACCTAAATGAAAAATTGTTGAATTTTTCCAAATGCACCGCCTTTATGGCTTTATGCCAACTTTAGTAAGATGAAGAAAGTTAATTAACTTTAATATGTGAATTTAATAATTTGAAGCAATTTGATATGGATTTCTAAATGTTTAAATGCAGGAAAATCGGTTTTGTACCTATGTGTAAAATTGTAGTATTCTTCCAAATACACTGCCGTTATAGCTTTATGCCAACTTCAGTAAGATGAAGAAAGTTAATTAACTTTAATATGTGAAGCTAATGATTTGAGGCGACTTGGTTTGGATTTCTAAATGTGTACATGCACGAAAATCGGTTTTATACCTAAATGTAAAATTCTGGAATTTTCCAAATGCACTGCCATTTTCTCTATGCCAACTTCTGTAAGATGACGAAGGTTAATTAACTTCAATATGTGAAGCTAATGATTTGAAGCAGCTTTAAATGGATTTCTAAATGTGTACATGCAAAAAAGTCGGTTTTATACTTAATTGTACAATTGCGGAATTTTTCCAAATGCACCGCTGTTTTGGCTTTATGCCAACTTCTGTAAGATGACGAAGGTTAATTAACTTTAAAATGTGAAGCTAATGAATAGAAGCAACTTGATATGGATTTCTAAATGTGTACATGCCTGAAAATCGGTTTTATACCTAAATGTAAAATTCTGCAATTTTCCAAATGCACTGCCATTTTCTTTATGTTAACTTCTGTAAGATGACGAAGCTTAATGAACTTTAATATGTTAAGCTAATGATATGAATTAACTTGATATGGACTTCTAAATGTGTACACGCACGAAAGCCGGTTTTATACCTAAATGTAATATTATGGAATTTTCCAAATGCTCTGCTGTTTTGGCTTTATGCCAACTTCAGTAAGATGAAGAAGATTACTTAACTTGAATATGTTAAGCTAATGATTTGACGCAAATTCATATGGATTTCTAAATGTGTACATGCGAGAAAGTCGGTTTTATACCTAAATGAAAAATTGTTGGATTTTTCCAAATGCACTGCCATTATGGCTTTATGCCAACTTCTGTAAGATGAAGAAAGTTAATTAACTTTAATATGTGAATTTAATAATTTGAAGCAGCTTGATATGGATTTCTAAATGTGTACATGCAAGAAAGTCGGTTTTATACTTAATTGTACAATTGCGGAATTTTTCCAAATGCACCGCCGTTTTGGCTTTATGCCAACTTCTGTAAGATGACGAAGGTTACTTAACTTTAAAATGTGAAGCTAATGATTAGAAGCAACTTGATATGGATTTCTAAATGTGTACATGCCTGAAAATCGGTTTTATACCTAAATGTAAAATTCTGGAATTTTCCTAATGCACTGCCATTTTCTTTATGTTAACTTCTGTAAGATGACGAAGCTTAATGAACTTTAATATGTTAAGCTAATGATATGAATTAACTTGATATGGACTTCTGAATGTGTACACCCACGAAAGCCGGTTTTATACCTAAATGTAATATTCTGGAATTTTCTGGCTTTATGCCAACTTCAGTAAGATGAAGAAGATTAATTAACTTGAATATGTTAAGCTAATGATTTGACGCAAATTCATATGGATTTCTAAATGTGTACATGAAAGAAGTCGGTTTTATACCTGAATGAAAAATTGTTGAATTTTTCCAAATGCACTGCCGGTATGGCTTTATGCCAACTTCTGTAAGATGAAGAAAGTTAATTAACTTTAATATGTGAATTTAATAATTTGAAGCAACTTGATATGGATTTCTAAATGTTTAAATGCAGGAAAATTGGTTTTATACCTAAATGTAAAATTGCGGAATTTTTTCAAATGCACTGCCCTTATGGCTTTATGCCAACTTCTGTAGGATGACAAAGGTTAACTACCTTGAATATGTGACGTTAATGACTTGAATCAACTCGATATGGATCGCTTAATGTTTAAATGCAGGAAAATCGGTTTTATACCTATACGTAAAATTGTGGAATTTTTCCAAATGCACTGCCGTTATGGCTTTATGCCAACTTTTGTAAGATGAAGAAAGTTAATTAACTTTGATATGTTAAGCAAATGATTTAAAGTAACTTAATATGGATTTCTTATTGTGCACATGCAAAAAAATCAGTTTTATTCCTTAATGTAAAGTTCTGGAATTTTCCAAATGCATTGCCGTTATGGCTTTATGCCAACTTCAGTAACATGAAGAAAGTTAATTACTTTGAATATGTGAAGCTAATGATTTGAAGCAACTTGATATGGATTTTTAATGTGTACATGAAAGAAGTCGGTTTTATACCTAAATGAAAAATTGTTGAATTTTTCCAAATGCACTGCCGTTATGGCTTTATGCCAACTTCTGTAAGATGAAGAAAGTTAATTAACTTTAATATGTTAAGCTAATGACTTGAGGCAACTTAATACGGATTTCTAAATGTGTACATGCAAGAAAGTCGGTTTTATACCTAAATGTAAAATTATGGAATTTTCCAAATGCACTGCCAGTTTCTTTATGCCAACTTCAGTAAGATGAAGAAGATTAATCAACTTTAATATGTAAAGCTAATGATTTAAAGCAACTTGATATAGATTTCTAAATGTGTACATGCAAGAAAGTCGGTTTTATACCTAAATGTAAAACTACGGAATTTTTTCCAAATGCACTGCCGTTATTGTCTAACGTCAAGTTGAGTAAGATGGTGAGGGTTACTTAACTTTAATATGTTAAGCTAATGACTTGAGGCAACTTAATACGGATTTTTAAATGTGTACATGCAAGAAAGTCGGTTTTATACCTAAATGAAAAACTATGGAATTTTTTCCAAATGCACTGCCGTTATGATCTAACGTCAACTTGAGTAAGATGGTGAGGGTTACTTAACTTTAATATGTGAAGCTAATGATTTGAGGTAACTTGATATGGATTTCTAAATGTGTACATGAAAGAAGTCGGTTTTATACCTAAATGAAAAATTGTTGAATTTTTCCAAATGCACTGCCGTTATGGCTTTATGCTAACTTCTGTAAGATGAAGAAAGTTAATTAATTTTAATATGTTCAGCTAATGACTTGAGGCAACTTAATACGGATTTTTAAATGTGTACATGCAAGAAAGTCGGTTTTATACCTAAATGTAAAATTATGGAATTTTCCAAATGCACTGCCAGTTTCTTTATGCCAACTTCAGTAAGATGAAGAAGGTTAATCAACTTTAATATGTAAAGCTAATGATTTGAAGCAACTTGATATGGATTTCTAAATGTGTAAATGCAAGAAAATCGATTTTATACTTAAATGGAAAATTCTGGAATTTTCCAAATGCACTGTTATTTTCTTTATGCCAACCTCAGTAAGATGAAGATGAAGCTAATGATTTGAAGCAACTTGATACGGATTTCTGAATGTCAAGATGCAAGAAAATCGGTTTTATACCTAAATGTAAAATTATGGAATTTTCCAAATGCACTGCCATTTTCTTTATGCCAACTTCAGTAAGATGAAGAAGGTTAATCAACTTTAATATGTAAAGCTAATGATTTGAAGCAACTTGATATGGATTTCTAAATGTGTACATGCAAGAAAGTCAGTTTTATACCTAAATGAAAAACTATGGAATTTTTTCCAAATGCACTGCCGTTATGGTCTAACGTCAACTTGAGTAAGATGGTGAGGGTTACTTAACTTTAATATGTGAAGCTAATGATTTGAGGTAACTTGATATGGATTTCTAAATGTGTACATGAAAGAAGTCGGTTTTATACCTAAATGAAAAATTGTTCAATATTTCGAAATGCACTGCCGTTTTGGCTTTATGCCAACTTCTGTAAGATGACAAAGGTTAATTAACTTTAATATGTGAAGCTAATGATTTAAAGCAACTAGATGTGGATTTCTAAATGTGTACATGCAAGATAGTCGGTTTAATGCCTAAATGTAAAATTATGGAATTTTTTCCAAATGCACTGCCGTTTTGGCTTTATGCCAACTTCTGTAAGATGACGAAGGTTAATTAACGTCAATATGTGAAGCTAATGATTTGAAGCAACTTGATATGGACTTCTAAATGTGAACATGCAAAAAAATCGGTTTCATACGTAAATGTAAAAATACGGAATTTTCCAAATGCACTGCCATTTTCTTTATGCCAACTTCAGTCAGATGAAGAAGATTAATTAACTTTAATATGTGAATTTAATAATTTGAAGCAATTTGATATGGATTTCTAAATGTTTAAATGCAGGAAAATCGGTTTTGTACCTAAATGTAAAATTGCGGAATTTTTCCAAATGCACTGCTGTTATGGTCTTATGTCAACTTGAAAAAGATGGTGAGGGTTAATTAACTTTAATATGAGAAGCTAATAATTTAAAGCAACTTGATATGGATATCTAAATGTGTACATGCAAGAAAATCGGTTTTATACCTAAATGTATAATTGTGGAATTTTTGGAAATGCACTGCCGTTTTGGCTTTATGTCAACTTGAATAAGATGAAGAAGATTAGTTAATTTAAATATGTGAAGCTAATGATTTGAGGCAACTTGGTTTGGATTTCTAAATGTGTACATGCAAGAAATTTGGTTTTATACCTAAATGTAAAATTATAGAATTTCTTCCAAATGCACTGCTGTTATGGCCTTATGTCAACTTGAATAATATGAAGAAAGTTAATTAACTTTAATATGTGAATTAATGATTAGAAGCAACTTGGTTTGGATTTCTAAATGTGTACATGCAAGAAAATCGGTTTTATACCTAAATGTATAATTGTGGAATTTTTCGAAATGCATTGCCGTTATGGTCTTATGTAAACTTGAGTAAGATGGTGAGGGTTAATTAACTTTAATATGTTAAGCTAATGATTTGAAGCAACTTGATACGGATTTCTAAATGTGTACATGCAAGAAAATCTGTTTTATACCTAAATGTATAAATGTGGAATTTTTTCCAAATGCACTGCCGTTTTGGCGTTTTGTCAACTTGAGTAAGACGAAGAGGATTAATTATCTTTAATATGTGAAGCTAATGATTTGAGGCAACATGGTTTGGATTTATAAATGTGTACAAGCAAGTAAGCCCGTTTTATACCTACATGTATAATTGTGGAATTTTTCCAAATGCACTGCCCTTTTGGCTTTATGTCAGCTTGAGTAAGATGAAGAAGGTTAATTAACTTTAATATGAGAAGCTAATGATTTGAAGCAACTTGATATGGATTTCTAAATGTGTACATGCAAGAAAATCGGTTTTATACCTAAATGTATAACTGTGGAATTTTTCGAAATGCACTGCCATTTTCTTTATGCCAACTTCTGTAAGATGACGAAGGTTAATTAACTTCAATATGTGAAGCTGATGATTTGAAGCAACTTGATATGGATTTCTAAATGTGTACATGCACGAAAATCGGTTTTATACCTAAATGTATAAATGTGGAATTTTTTCCAAATGCACCGCCCTTATGGCGTTTTGTCAACTTGAGTAAGACGAAGAGGATTTATTATCTTTAATATGTGAAGCTAATGATTTGAGGCAACTTGGTTTGGATTTATAAATGTGTACAAGCAAGTAAGCCCGTTGTATACCTACATGTATAATTGTGGAATTTTTCCAAATGCACTGCCGTTTTGGCTTTATGTCAGCTTGAGTAAGATGAAGAAGGTTAATTAACTTTAATATGAGAAGCTAATGATTTGAAGCAACTTGATATGGATTTCTAAATGTGTACATGCAAGAAAATCCGTTTTATACCTAAATGTATAACTGTGGAATTTTTCGAAATGCACTGCCGTTTTGGTTTTATGCCCACTTCAGTAAGATAAAGAAGGTTAATTAACTTTAATATGGTAAGTTAATGATTTGAAGCAACTTGATATGGATTTCTAAATGTGTACATTTAAGAAAATCGGTTTTTTACCTAAATGTATAATTGTGGAATTTTTCCAAATGCACGGCCGTTATGGTCTTATGTACACTCGAGTTAGATGAAGAAGATTAATTAACTTTAATATGTGAAGCTAATGATTTGAGGCAACTTGGTTTGGATTTCTAAATGTGTACATGCAAGAAAGTCGGTTTTATACCTAAATGTAAAACTGTGGAATTTTTTCCAAATATACTCCCGTTATGGTGTTATGTCAACTTGAGTAAGATGGTGAGGGTTAATTAACTTTAATATGTGAATTTAATAATTTGAAGCAACTTGATATGGATTTCTAAATGTGCACATGCAAGAAAGTCGGTTTAGTACCTAAATGTATAAATGTGGAATTTTTTCCAAATGCACTGCCTTTATGGCGTTTTGTCAACTTGAGTAAGACGAAGAGGATTAATTATCTTTAATATGTGAAGTTAATGATTTGAGGCAACTTGGTTTGGATTTCTAAATGTGTACAAGCAAGTAAGCCCGTTTTTTACCTAAATGTATAATTGTGGAATTTTTCCAAATGCACTGCCGTTTTGGTTTATGTCAACTTCAGTAAGATGAAGAAGGTTAATTAACTTTAATATGAGAAGCTAATGATTTGAAGCAACTTGATATGGATTTCTAAATGTGTACATCCAAGAAAATCGGTTTTTTACCTAAATGTATAATTGTGGAATTTTTCCAAATGCACTGCCGTTTTGGTTTTAAGCCAACTTCAGTAAGATGAAGAAGATTAATTAACTTTAATATGAGAAGCTAATGATTTGAAGCAACTTGATATGGATTTCTAAATGTGAACATGCAAGAAAATCTGTTTTATACCTAAATGTATAAATGTGGAATTTTTTCCAAATGCACTGCCGTTTTGGCGTTTTGTCATTTTGAGTAAGACGAAGAGGATTAATTATCTTTAATATGTGAAGCTAATGATTTGAGGCAACTTGGTTTAAATTTCTAAATGTGTACAAGCAAGTAAGCCCGTTTTATACCTACATGTATAATTGTGGAATTTTTCCTAATGCACTGCCGTTTTGGCTTTATGTCAGCTTGAGTAAGATGAAGAAGGTTAATTAGCTTTAATATGAGAAGCTAATGATTAGAAGCAACTTGGTTTGGATTTCTTAATGTGTACATGCAAGAAAATCGGTTTTATACCTAAATGTATAATTGTGTTATTTTTCGAAATGCATTGCCGTTATGGTCTTATGTAAACTTGAGTAAGATGGTGAGGGTTCATTAACTTTAATATGTTAAGCTAATGATTTGAAGCAACTTGATATGGATTTCGAAATGTGTACATGCAAGAAAATCGGTTTTGTACCTAAATGTAAAATTACGGCATTTTTTCCAAATGTACTGCCGTTTTGGCTTTATGCCAACTTCAGTAAGAAGAATATTTGAGGTAACTTGACATGGATTTCTAAATTTATACATGCAAGAAAATCGGTTTTATACCTAAATGTAAAATTCTGGAAATTTCCAAGTGCGCTGCCATTTTCTTTATGCCATCTTATGTAAGATGAAGAAGTTTAGTTAACTTTAATATGTGAAGCTAATGATTTGAAGCAACTTGATATGGAATTCTAAATGTGTACATGCCAGAAAATCGGTTTTATACCTAAATGTATAAATGTGGAATTTTTCCAAATGCACTACCATTTTCTTTATGCCAACTTCTGTAAGATGACGAAGGTTAATTAACTTCAATATGTGAAGCTGATGATTTGAAGCAACTTGATATGGATTTCTAAATGTGTACATGCACGAAAATCGGTTTTATACCTAAATGAGTAAATTTAGAATTTTTTCCAAATGCACTGCCCTTATGGCGTTTTGTCAACTTGAGTAAGACGAAGAGGATTTATTATCTTTAATATGTGAAGCTTATGATTTGAGGCAACTTGGTTTGGATTTCTAAATGTGTACAAGCAAGTAAGCCCGTTTTATACCTACATGTATAATTGTGGAATTTTTCCAAATGCACTGCCGTTTTGGCTTTATGTCAACTTGAGTAAGATAAAGAAGATTAATTAACTTTAATATGTGAAGCTAATGATTTGAGGCAACTTGGTTTGGATTTCTAAATGTGTACATGTAAGAAAATCGGTTTTATACCTAAATATATAAATGTGGAATTTTTTCCAAATGCACTGCCCTTATGGCGTTTTGTCAACTTGAGTAAGACGAAGAGGATTAATTATCTTTAATATGTGAAGCTAATGATTTGAGGCAACTTGGTTTGGATATCTAAATGTGTACAAGAAAGTAAGCCCGTTTTATATCTACATGTATAATTGTGGAATTTTTCCAAATGCACTGCCGTTTTGGTTTATGTCAACTTCAGTAAGATGAAGAAGGTTAATTAACTTTAATATGAGAAGCTAATGATTTGAAGCAACTTGATATGGATTTCTAAATGTGTACATCCAAGAAAATCGGTTTTTTGCTTAAATGTATAATTGTGGAATTTTTCCAAATGCACTGCCGTTTTGGTTTTAAGCCAACTTCAGTAAGATGAAGAAGATTAATTAAATTTAATATGAGAAGCTAAGATTTCTAAATGTGTACATGCAAAAAAATCGGTTTTATACCTAAATTTATAAATGTGGAATTTTTTCCAAATGCACTGCCCTTATGGCTTTATGTCAACTTGAGTAAGATGGTGAGGGTTAATTAACTTTAATAAGTTAAGCTAATGATTTGAAGCAACTTGATATGGATTTCTAAATGTGTACATGCACGAAAAACGGTTTTATACCTAAATGTATAATTGTGGAATTTTTCCAAATGCACTGCCGTTTTGGTTTTATGCCAACTTCAGTAAGATGCAGACGGTTAATTAACTTTAATGTGAGAAGCTAATGATTTTAAGCAACTTGATATGGATTTCAAAATGTGTACATGCAAGAAAGTCGGTTTTATACCTAAATGTATAAATGTGGAATTTTTTCCAAATGCACTGCCCTTATGGCTTTATGTCAACTTGAGTAAGATAAAGAAGATTAATTAACTTTAATATGTGAAGCTAATGATTTGAGGCAACTTGGTTTGGATTTCTAAATGTGTACATGCAAGAAAGTCGGTTTTTTACCTAAATGTATAATTGTGGAATTTTTCCAAATGAACTGCCGTTTTGGTTTTATGCCAATTTCAGTAAGATGAAGAAGGTTATTTAACTTTAATATGTGAAGCTAATGATTTGAAGCAACTTGATATGGATTTCTAAATGCTTAAATGCAGCAAACTCGGTTTTATACCTAAATGTATAATTGTGGAATTTTTCGAAATGCACTGCCGTTATGGTCTTATGTAAACTTGAGTAAGATAAAGAAGGTTAATTAACTTTAATATGTTAAGCTAATGATTTGAAGCAACTTGATATGGATTTCTAAATGTGTACATGCAAGAAAATCGGTTTTATACCTAAATGTATAATTGTGGATTTTTTTCAAATGCACTGCCGTTTTGGTTTTATGCCAACTTCTGTAAGATGAAGAAGGTTAATTAACTTTAATATGAGAAGCTAATAATTTGAAGCATGATATGGATTTCTAAATGTGTACAAGCAAGAAAGCCGGTTTTATATCTAAATGTAAAATTATGGAAGTTTTCCAATTGCACTGCCGTTTTGGCTTTATGCCAACTTGAATAATATGAAGAAAGTTAATTAACTTTAATATGTGAATTAATGATTAGAAGCAAATTGGTTTGGATTTCTAAATGTGTACATGCAAGAAAATCGGTTTTATACCTAAATGTATAATTGTGGAATTTCTCGAAATGCACTGCCGTTATGGTCTTATGTAAACTTGAGTAAGATAAAGAAGGTTAATTTTCCTAATGCACTGCCGTTTTGGCTTTATGTCAGCTTGAGTAAGATGAAGAAGGTTAATTAGCTTTAATATGAGAAGCTAATGATTAGAAGCAACTTGGTTTGGATTTCTTAATGTGTACATGCAAGAAAATCGGTTTTATACCTAAATGTATAATTGTGTTATTTTTCGAAATGCATTGCCGTTATGGTCTTATGTAAACTTGAGTAAGATGGTGAGGGTTCATTAACTTTAATATGTTAAGCTAATGATTTGAAGCAACTTGATATGGATTTCGAAATGTGTACATGCAAGAAAATCGGTTTTGTACCTAAATGTAAAATTACGGCATTTTTTCCAAATGTACTGCCGTTTTGGCTTTATGCCAACTTCAGTAAGAAGAATATTTGAGGTAACTTGACATGGATTTCTAAATTTATACATGCAAGAAAATCGGTTTTATACCTAAATGTAAAATTCTGGAAATTTCCAAGTGCGCTGCCATTTTCTTTATGCCATCTTATGTAAGATGAAGAAGTTTAGTTAACTTTAATATGTGAAGCTAATGATTTGAAGCAACTTGATATGGAATTCTAAATGTGTACATGCCAGAAAATCGGTTTTATACCTAAATGTATAAATGTGGAATTTTTCCAAATGCACTACCATTTTCTTTATGCCAACTTCTGTAAGATGACGAAGGTTAATTAACTTCAATATGTGAAGCTGATGATTTGAAGCAACTTGATATGGATTTCTAAATGTGTACATGCACGAAAATCGGTTTTATACCTAAATGAATAAATTTAGAATTTTTTCCAAATGCACTGCCCTTATGGCGTTTTGTCAACTTGAGTAAGACGAAGAGGATTTATTATCTTTAATATGTGAAGCTTATGATTTGAGGCAACTTGGTTTGGATTTCTAAATGTGTACAAGCAAGTAAGCCCGTTTTATACCTACATGTATAATTGTGGAATTTTTCCAAATGCACTGCCGTTTTGGCTTTATGTCAACTTGAGTAAGATAAAGAAGATTAATTAACTTTAATATGTGAAGCTAATGATTTGAGGCAACTTGGTTTGGATTTCTAAATGTGTACATGTAAGAAAATCGGTTTTATACCTAAATATATAAATGTGGAATTTTTTCCAAATGCACTGCCCTTATGGCGTTTTGTCAACTTGAGTAAGACGAAGAGGATTAATTATCTTTAATATGTGAAGCTAATGATTTGAGGCAACTTGGTTTGGATATCTAAATGTGTACAAGAAAGTAAGCCCGTTTTATATCTACATGTATAATTGTGGAATTTTTCCAAATGCACTGCCGTTTTGGTTTATGTCAACTTCAGTAAGATGAAGAAGGTTAATTAACTTTAATATGAGAAGCTAATGATTTGAAGCAACTTGATATGGATTTCTAAATGTGTACATCCAAGAAAATCGGTTTTTTGCTTAAATGTATAATTGTGGAATTTTTCCAAATGCACTGCCGTTTTGGTTTTAAGCCAACTTCAGTAAGATGAAGAAGATTAATTAAATTTAATAT
>NW_024394912.1:0-10326 GCF_016617805.1 Bactrocera tryoni
ACTCCAATAACATCAAAACGGCTAATTAACAAAAATATGTAAAGTTCATATTTTTACGCTACCTGATATCGATTGCATAATGTGTATGTACCAAAAAATCAATTCTACATCTTAATTTAAGATTGTTAAATTGTTCCAAATACACTGTCGCTATTGCTATAGGACCACTCTATGACAACTCCAATAACATCAAAACGAGTAATTAGCAAAAATATGTAAAGTTCATATTTTTACGCATCTTGATATCGATTGCTTAATGTGTATGTACCAAAAAATCGATTCTACACCTTAATATAAGATTGTGAAATTGATCCAAATACACTGTCGCCATGGCTATACGACAACTCCATGACGACTCCAATAACATCAAAACGGCTAATTAACAAAAATATGTAAAGTTCATATTTTACGCAACTTGATATCGATTGCTTAATGTCTATGTATCAAAAAATCGATTCTACACCTTAATATAAGATTATAAAGTTGTTCCAAATACACTGTCGCTATTGCTATAGGACAACTCTATGACAACTCTATGACAACTCCAATAACATCAGGACGGCTAAATAGCATAAATATGTAAATTTCAAATTTTTACGCAACTTGATATCGATTGCATAATGTGTATGTACGAAAAAATCAATTCTACACCTTAATTTCGGATTGTTAAGTTGTTCCAAATACACTGTCGCTATTGCTTTACGACAACTCTATGACAACTCCAATAACATCAAAACGCCTAATTAGCAAAAATATGTAAAGTTCATATTTTTACGCATCTTGATATCGATTGCTTAATGTGCGCGTACTAAAAAATCAATTCTACACCTTAATCTAAGATTGCAAAATTGTTCCAAATACCTTGTCGCTATGGCTATAGGACAACTCTATGACAACTCCAATAACATCAAAACGGCGAGTTAGCATAAATATGTAAAGTTCATATTTTTACGCAACCTGATATCGATTGAATAATGTGTATGTACCAAAAATCAATTCCACACCTTAATTTAGGATTGTTAAATTGTCCCAAATACACTGTCGCTATTGCTATAGGACAACTCTATGACAACTCCGATAACATCAAAACGGCTAGTTAGCATAAATATGTAAAGTTCATATTTTCACGCAACTTGATAATGATTGCTTAATGTGTTTGTATCAAAAAATCGATTCTACACCGTAACTTAAGATTGTAAAATTGTTTCAAATATACTTTCATCATGGCTATACGACAACTCTTTGACGACTCCAATAACATCAAAACGGCTAATTAACAAAAATATGTAAAGTTCATATTTTTACGCATCTTGATATCGATTGCTTAATGTGTATGTACTAAAAAATCGATTCTACACCTTAATAAAAGATTATGAAATTGCTATAAATACACTGTCGCTATGGCTATACGACAACTCTATGACAACTCCAATAACATTAAAACGGCTAATTAACAAAAATATGTAAAGTTCATATTTTTACGCATCTTGATATCGATTGCTTAATGCGTACATATGTACCAAAAAATCGATTCTACACCTTAATATAAGATTGTGAAATTGATCAAAACACACTGTCGTTATGGCTATACGACAACTCCATGACGACTCCAATAACATCAAAACGGCTAATTAACAAAAATATGTAAATTTCATATTATTACGCAACTTGATATCGATTGCTTAATGTGCATGTATCAAAAAATCGATTCTACACCTTAATATAAGATTATAAAGTTGTTCTAAATACACTGTCGCTATTGCTATAGGACAACTCTATGACAACTCCAATAACATTAACAAAAATATGTAAAGTTCATATTTTTACGCATCTTGATATCGATTGCTTAATTCGTACATATGTACCAAAAAATCGATTCTACACCTTAATATAAGATTGTGAAATTGATCCAAATACACTGTCGTTATGGCTATACGACAACTCTATGACAACTCCAATAACACCAAAACGGCTAATTAACAGAAATATGTAAAGTTCATATTTTAACGCAACTTGCTATCGATGGCTTAATGTGCATGTATCAAAAAATCGATTCTACACCTTAATATAAGATTATAAAGTTGTTCCATATATACTGTCGCTATTGCTATAGGACAACTCTATGACAACTCCAATAACATCAAAACGGCTAGTTAGCATAAATAAGTAAAGTTCATATTCTTACGCAACCTGATATCAATTGCTTAATGTGTCTGTACCAAAAAATCTAATCTACACCTTAATCTAAGATTGCAAACTTGTTCCAAATAACTTGTCGCTATGGCTATAGGACAGCTCTATGAAAGCTCCAATAACATCAAAACGGCTAGTTAGCATAAATATGTAAAGTTCATATTCTTACGCAACTTGATATCGATTGCTTAGTGTGTATGTATTAAAAAATCGATTTTACACCTTAATTTAGGATTGTTAAAATGTCCCAAATACACTGTCGCTATTGCCATAAGACAACTCTATGACAACTCCAATAACATCAAAACGGCTAGTTAGCATATATATATAAAGTTCATATTTTAACGCATCTTGATATCGATTGCATAATATGTATGTACCAAAAATCAATTTTACATCTTAATTTAAGATTGTAAAATTGCTCCAAATACTCTGTCGCTATTGCTATAGGACAACTCTATGACAACTCCAATAACATCAAAACGGCTAGTTAGCATAAATATGTAAAGTGCATATTTTTACGCAACTTGATAACGATTGCTTAATGTGTATGTACTAAAAAATCGATTCTACACCTTAATAAAAGATTATGAAATTGCTCCAAATACACGGTCGCTATGGCTATACGACAACTCTATGACAACTCCAATAACATCAAAACGGCTAGTTAGCATAAATATGTAAAGTTCATATTTTTACGCAACTTGCTATCGATTGCTTAATGTGTATGTAATAAAAAATCGATTCTACACCTTAATATAAGATTGTCAAATTGTTCCATATATACAATCGCTATTGCAATCGGACAACTCTATGACAGCTCCAATAACATCAAAACGGCTAGTTAGCATAAATAAGTAAAGTTCATATTTTTACGCAACCTGATATCGATTGCGTAATGTGTATGTACCAAAAAATCGGTTCTACACCTTAATCTAAGGTTGCAAACTTGTTCCAAATAACTTGTCGCGAAGGCTATAGGACAACTCTATGAAAGCTCCAATAACATCAAAACGGCTACTTAGCATAAATATGTAAAGTTCATATTCTTACGCAACTTGATATCGATTGCTTAGTGTGTATGTATTAAAAAATCGATTCTACACTTTAACTTAAGATTGTGAAATTGCTCCAAAGACACTGTCGTTATGGCTATACGACAACTCTATGAAAGCTCCAATAACATCAATACGGCTAATTAACAAAAATATGTAAAGTTCATATTTTTACGCATCTTGATATCGATTGCTTAATGTGTATGTACAAAAAAATCGATTCCACACCTTAATAAAAGATTATGAAATTGCTATAAATACACTGTCGCTATGGCTATACGACAACTCTGTGACAACTCCAATAACATCAAAACGGCTAATTAACAAAAATATGTAAAGTTCATATTTTTACGCGTCTTGATATCGATTGCTTAATGCGTACATATGTACCAAAAAATCGATTCTACACCTTAATATAAGATTGTGAAATTGATCCAAATACACTGTCGCTATGGCTATACGACAACTCCATGACGACTCCAATAACATCAAAACGGCTAATTAACAAAAATATATAAATTTCATATTATTACGCAACTTGATATCGATTGCTTAATGTGCATGTATCAAAAAATTGATTCTACACCTTAATATAAGATTATAAAGTTGTTCCAAATACACTGTCGCTATTGCTATAGGACAACTCTATGACAACTCCAATAACATTAACAAAAATATGTAAAGTTCATATTTTTACGCATCTTGATATCGATTGCTTAATTCGTACATATGTACCAAAAAATCGATTCTACACCTTAATATAAGATTGTGAAATTGATCCAAATACACTGTCGTTATGGCTATACGACAACTCTATGACAACTCCAATAACACCAAAACGTCTAATTAACAGAAATATATAAGTTCATATTTTAACGCAACTTGCTATCGATTGCTTAATGTGCATGTATCAAAAAATCGATTCTACACCTTAATATAAGATTATAAAGTTGTTCCATATATACTGTCGCTATTGCTATAGGACAACTCTATGACAACTCCAATAACATCAAAACGGCTAGTTAGCATAAATAAGTAAAGTTCATATTTTTACGCAACTTGATATCGATTGCTTAATAAGTTTGTACTAAAAAATGGATTCTACACCTTAATATAAGATTGTGAAATTGCTCCAAATACACTGTCGCTATGGCTATACGACAACTCTATGACAACTCCAACCTGATATCAATTGCTTAATGTGTCTGTACCAAAAAATCGAATCTACACCTTAATCTAAGATTGCAAACTTGTTCCAAATAACTTGTCGCTATGGCTATAGGACAGCTCTATGAAAGCTCCAATAACATCAAAATGGCCAGTTAGCATAAATATGTAAAGTTCATATTCTTACGCAACTTGATATCGATTGCTTAGTGTGCATGTATTAAAAAATCGATTTTACACCTTAATTTAGGATTGTTAAAATGTCCCAAATACACTGTCGCTATTGCTATAAGACAACTCTATGACAACTCCAATAACATCAAAACGGCTAGTTAGCATAAATATGTAAAGTGCATATTTTTACGCAACTTGATATCGATTGCTTAATAAGTTTGTACTAAAAAATGGATTCTACACCTTAATATAAGATTGTGAAATTGCTCCAAATACACTGTCGCTATGGCTATACGACAACTCTATGACAACTCCAATAACATCAAAACGGCTAGTTAGCATAAATATGTAAAGTTCATATTTTTACGCAACTTGCTATCGATTGCTTAATGTGTATGTAATAAAAAATCGATTCTACACCTTAATATAAGATTGTCAAATTGTTCCATATATACTGTCGCTATTGCAATCGGACAACTCTATGACAACTCCAATAACATCAAAACGGCTGGTTAGCATAAATAAGTAAAGTTCATATTTTTACGCAACCTGATATCGATTGCGTAATGTGTATGTACCAAAAAATCGGTTCTACACCTTAATCTAAGATTGCAAACTTGTTCCAAATAACTTGTCGCTAAGGCTATAGGACAACTCTATGAAAGCTCCAATAACATCAAAACGGCTAGTTAGCATAAATATGTAAAGTTCATATTTTTACGCAACTTGGTATCGATTGCTTAGTGTGTATGTATTAAAAAATCGATTCTACACCTTAACTTAAGATTGTGAAATTGCTCCAAAGACACTGTCGCTATGGCTATACGACAACTCCATGACGACTCCAATAACATCAAAACGGCTAATTAACAAAAATATGTAAAGTTCATATTTTTACGCATCTTGATATCGATTGCTTAATGTGTATGTACTAAAAAATCGATTCCACACCTTAATAAAAGATTATGAAATTGCTATAAATACACTGTCGCTATGGCTATACGACAACTCTGTGACAACTCCAATAACATCAAAACGGCTAATTAACAAAAATAAGTAAAGTTCATATTTTTACGCATCTTGATATCGATTGCTTAATGCGTACATATGTACCAAAAAATCGATTCTACACCTTAATATAAGATTGTGAAATTGATCCAAATACACTGTCGCTATGGCTATACGACAACTCAATGACAACTCCAATAACATCAAAACGGCTAGTTAGCATAAATAAGTAAAGTTCATATTCTTACGCAACCTGATATCAATTGCTTAATGTGTATGTAACAAAAAATCGAATCTACACCTTAATCTAAGATTGCAAACTTGTTCCAAATAACTTGTCGCTATGGCTATAGGACAGCTCTATGAAAGCTCCAATAACATCAAAACGGCTAGTTAGCATAAATATGTAAAGTTCATATTCTTACGCAACTTGATATCGATTGCTTAGTGTGTATGTATTAAAAAATCGATTCTACACCTTAACGTAGGATTGTGAAATTGCTCCAAAGACACTGTCGCTATTGCTATACAACAACTCCATGAAAGCTCCAATAACATCAAAACAGCTAAATAGCATAAATATGTAAAGTTTATATTTTTACGCAACCTGATATCGATTGCATAATGTGTATGTACCACAAAATCAATTCTACACCTTAATTTCGGATTGTTAAATTGTTCCAAATACACTGTCGCTATTGCTTTACGACAACTCTATGACAACTCCAATAACATCAAAACGGCTAATTACCAGAAATATGTAAAGTTCATATTTTTACGCATCTCGATATCGATTGCTTAATGTGTATGTACTAAAAAATCGATTCTACACCTTAATATAAGATTGTGAAATTTATCCAAATACACTGTCGCTATGGCTATACGAAAACTCCATGACAACTCCAATAACATCAAAACGGCTAATTAACAGAAATATGTAAAGTTCATATTTTTACGCATCTTGATATCGATTGCTTAAGGTGTATGTACTAAAAAAGCGATTCTACACCTTAATATAAGATTGTGAAATTGATCCAAATACACTGTCGCTATGGCTATACGACAACTTAATGACAACCCCAATAACATCAAAACGGCTAATTAATTCATATTTTAACGCAACCTGATATCGATTGCATAATGTGTGTGTACCAAAAAATCAATTCTACACCTTAATTTCGGATTGTTAAATTGTTATAAATACACTGTCGCTATTGGTTTAGGACAACTCTATGACAACTCCAACAATATCAAAACGGCTAGTTAGCATAAATCGATTCTACACCTTAATATAAGATTGTGGAATTGATCCAAATACACTGTCGCTATGGCTATACGACTACTCCATGAAAACTCCAATAACATCAAAACGGCTAAATAACAGAAATATGTAAAGTTCATATTTTTATGCATCTTGATATCGATTGCTTAAGGTGTATGTACTAAAAAATCGATTCTACACCTTAATATAAGATTGTTAAATTGATCTAAATACACTGTCGCTATGGCTATACGACAACTCAATGACAACCCCAATAACATCAAAACGGCTAATTAATTCATATTTTTACGCAACCTGATATCGATTGCTTAATGTGCATGTATCAAAAAATCGATTCTACACCTTAATATAAGATTGTAAAGTTGTTCCATATATACTGGCGCTATTGCTATAGGACAACTCTATGACAACTCCAATAACATCAAAACGCCTAGTTAGCATAAATAAGTAAAGTTCATATTTTTACGCAACCTGATATCGATTGCTTAATGTGCATGTATCAAAAAATCTATTCACCTTAATATAAGATTGTAAAGTTGTTCCATATATACTGTCGCTATTGCTATAGGACAACTCTATGACAACTCCAATAACATCAAAACGCCTAGTTAGCATAAATAAGTAAAGTTCATATTTTTACGCATCTTGATATCGATTGCTTAATGTGTATGTACTAAAAAATGGATTCTACACCATAATATTAGATTGTGAAATTGCTCCAAATACACTGTCGCTATTGCTGTAGGACAACTCTATGACAACTCCAATAACATCAAAACGGCTAGGTAGCATAAATAAGTAAAGTTCATATTTTTACGCAACCTGATATCGATTGCATAATGTGTATGTACTATAAAATCGGTTCTACACCTTAATATAAGATTGTTAAATTGTCCCAAATACACTGTCGCTATTGCTATAGGACAACTCTATGACAACTCCAATAACATCAAAACGCCCAGTTAGCATAAATATGTAAAGTTCATATTTTTACGCAACTTGATATCGATTGCTTACTGTGTATGTATCGAAAAATCGATTCTACACCTTAACTTAAGATTGTGAATTGCTCCAAAGGCACTGTTGTTATGGCTATACGACAACTCTATGAAAGCTCCAATAACATCAAAACGGCTAATTAACAGAAATATGTAAAGTTCACATTTTTACGCATCTTGATATCGATTGCATAATATGTATGTACCAAAAAATCAATTTTACATCTTAATTTAAGATTGTAAAATTGTTCCAAACACACAGTCGCTATTACTATAGAACAACTCTATGACAACTCCAATAACATCAAAACGGCGAGTTAGCATAAATATGTAAAGTTCATATTTTTGCGCATCTTGATATCGATTGCATAATATGTATGTACCAAAAAATCAATTTTACATCTTAATTTAAGATTGTAAAATTGTTCCAAATACACTGTCGCTTTTGCTATAGAACAACTCTATGACAACTCCAATAACATCAAAAGGGCTAGTTAGCATAAATATGTAAAGTTCATATTGTTACGCTACCTGATATCGATTGCATATTGTGTATGTATCAACAAATCGATTCAACACCTTAATATAAGATTGTGAAATTGCTCCAAATACACTGTCGCTATGGCTATGCGGCAAATCTATGACAACTCCAATTACATCAAAGCGGCGAGTTAGCATAAATATGTAAAGTTCATATTTTTACGCATCTTGATATCGATTGCATAATATGTATGTACCAACAAATCAATTTCACATCATAATTTAAGATTGTAAAGTTGTTCCAAATTTACTGTCGCTATTGCTATAGAACAATTCTGTGACAACTCCAATAGCATCGAAACGGCTAATTTGCATAAATATGTAAATTTCATATTTTTACGCATCTTGATATCGATTGCATAATATGTATGTACCAAAAAATCAATTTTACACCTTAATTTAAGATCGCAAAGTTGTTCCAAATACACTGTCTTTATTGCTATAGAACAACTCTGTGACAACTCCAATAGCATCAAAACGGCTATTTTGCATAAATATGTAAAGTTCATATTTTTACGCATCTTGATATCGCCTGCATACTATGTATGTACCAAAACATCAATTTTACATCTTATTTTAAGATTGTAAAATTGTTCCAAATACACTGTCGATATTGCTATAGAACAACTCTATGACTACTCCAATAACATCAAAACGGCAAATTTGCATAAATCAGTAAAGTTCATATTTTTACGCATCTTGGTATCGATTGCATAATATGTATGTACCAAAAAATCAATTTTACATCTTAATTTAAGATTGTAAAATTGTTCCAAATACACTGTCGCTAATGCTATAGAACAACTCTATGACAACTCTAATAACATCAAAACGGCAAATTTGCATAAGTATGTAAAGTTCATATTTTTACGCATCTTGATATCGATTGCATAATATGTATGTACCAAAAAATCAATTTTACATCTTAATTTAAGATCGCAAAGTTGTTTCAAATACACTGTCGCTATTGCCATAGAACAACTCTCTGACAACTCCAATAGCATAAAAACAGCTATTTTGCATAAATATGTAAAGTTCATATTTTGACGCTACCTGATATCGATTGCATAATATGTATGAACCAAAAAATCAATTTTACACCTTAATTTAAGATTGTAAAATATTTCCAAATACACTGTCGCTATTGCTATAGAACAACTCTAAGACAACTCCAATAACATCAAAACGGCTAATTTGCATAAATATGTAAAGTTCATATTTTTACGCATCTTGATATCGATTGCATATTGTGTATGTATCAAAAAATCTATTCTACACCTTAATATAAGATTGTAAAATTGTTCCAAATACACTGTCGCTATTGCTATAGAACAACTCTATGACAACTCAAATAAAATAAAAACGGCTAATTTGCCTAAATATGTAAAGTTCATATTTTGACGCTACCTGATATCGATTGCATAATATGTGTGTACCAAAAAATCAATTTTTCACCTTAGTTTAAGATTGCAAAGTTGTTCCAAATACACTGTCGCTATTGCCATAGAACAACTCTCTGACAACTCCAATAACATCAAAACGGCTAATTTGCATAAATATGTAGAGTTCATATTTTTACGCATCTTGATATCGATTGCATAACATGTATGTACCAAAAAATCAATTTTACATCTTAATTTAAGATTGTAAAATTGTTTCAAATACACTGTCGCTACTGCTATAGGGCAACTCTATGACAACTACCATAACTTCAAAAAGGGTAATTAGCATAAATATGTAAAGTTCATATTTTTACCCATCTTGATATCGATTGCATAATATGTATGTACCAAAAAATCAATTCTACATCTTAATTTAAGATTGTAATATTGTTCCAAATACACTGTCGCTATTGCTATAGAACAACTCTATGACAACTCAAATAAAATCAAAACGGCTAATTTGCATA
>NW_024394913.1:0-5340 GCF_016617805.1 Bactrocera tryoni
GCTAATGAATTGTGGTAACCTGATATGAATTTCTAAATGTGTACATGCAAGAAAATCGGTTTTATACCTAAAGGTAAAATTCTGGAATTTCCCAAATGCACTGGCGTCTTGGCTTTATGCCAACTTCAGTAAGATGAAGAAGATTAATTAACTTTAATATGTGAAGCTAATGATTTGAAGCAACTTGATATTGATTTCTAAATGTGTACATGCAAGAGAATCGGTTTTATACCTAAAGGTAAAATTCTGGAATTTCCCAAATGCACTGGCGTCGTGGCTTTATGCCAGCTTCAGTAAGATGAAGAAAGTTATTTAACTTTAATATGTGAAGCTAATAACTTGAAACAACTTTATATGGATTTCTAGATGTGTACATGCAAGAAAGTCGGTTTTATACCTACATGTAAAATTGTGGAGTTTTTCCAAAGGCACTGCCGTTATGGCTTTATGCCAACTTAAGTAAGATGAAGAATATTAATTAACTTTAATATGTCAATTTAATAATTTGTAGCAACTTGATGTGGATTTCTAAATGTGAATATGCAAGAAAGTCGGTTTTATACCTAAATGTAAAATTGTGGAATTTTTCCAAATGCACTGCCGTTATGGTTTTATGCAGACTTCAAAAATATGAATAACATTAATTAACTTCAATATGTGAATTTAATAATTTGAAGCAACTTGATATGGATTTCTAAATGTGAACATGCCAGAAATTCGGTTTTATACCTTAATGTGGAATTTTGTCAAATGCACTGCCGTTTTTGCTTTATGCGCACTTCAGTAAGATGAAGAATATTAATTAAGTTTAATATGTTAATTTAATAATTTGTAGCAACTTGATGTGGATTTCTAAATGTGTACATGCAAGAAAGTCGGTTTTATACCTAAATGTAAAATTGTGGAATTTTTTTCAAATGCACTGCCGTTTTGGCTTTACGCCAACTTGAGTAAGATGGTGAGGGATAATTAAATCTCTACATGCAAGAAAGTCGGTCTTATACCTAAATGTAAAATTGTGAAATTTTTTCCAAATGCACTGCCGTTATGGTCTTATGTCAACTTGAGTAATATGGTGAGGGTTAATTAACTTTAATATGTTAAGCTAATGATTTGCAGCAACTTGATATGGATTTTTAAATGTGTACATGCAAGAAAATCGGTTTTATACCTAAAGGGAAAATTCTGCAATTTTCCAAATGCACTGCCGTTTTGGCATTATGCAAACTTCAGTAAGATGAAGAATATTAATTAACTTTAATATGTGAATTTATTAATTTAAAGCAACTTGATATGGATTTCTAAATGTGTACATTGCAAGAAAATCGGTTTTATACCTAAATGTAAAATTATGGAATTTTTTCCAAATGCACTGCCGTTTTGGCTTTACGCCAACTTGAGTAAGATGGTGAGGGATAATTAAATCTCTACATGCAAGAAAGTCGGTCTTATACCTAAATGTAAAATTGTGAAATTTTTTCCAAATGCACTGCCGTTATGGTCTTATGTCAACTTGAGTAATATGGTGAGGGTTAATTAACTTTAATATGTTAAGCTAATGATTTGCAGCAACTTGATATGGATTTTTAAATGTGTACATGCAAGAAAATCGGTTTTATACCTATAGGGAAAATTCTGCAATTTTCCAAATGCACTGCCGTTTTGGCATTATGCAAACTTCAGTAAGATGAAGAATATTAATTAACTTTAATATGTGAATTTATTAATTTAAAGCAACTTGATATGGATTTCTAAATGTGTACATTGCAAGAAAATCGGTTTTATACCTAAATGTAAAATTATGGAATTTTTTCCAAATGCACTGCCGTTTTGGCTTTACGCCAACTTGAGTAAGATGGTGAGGGATAATTAAATCTGTACATGCAAGAAAGTCGGTCTTATACCTAAATGTAAAATTGTGAAATTTTTTCCAAATGCACTGCCGTTACGGTCTTATGTCAACTTGAGTAATATGGTGAGGGTTAATTAACTTTAATCTGTTAAGCTAATGATTTGCAGCAACTTGATATGGATTTTTAAATGTGTACATGCAAGAAAATCGGTTTTATACCTATAGGGAAAATTCTGCAATTTTCCAAATGCACTGGCGTCTTGGCTTTATGCCAACTTCAGTAAGATGAAGAATATTAATTAACTTTAATATGTGAATTTATTAATTTAAAGCAACTTGATATGGATTTCTAAATGTGTACATTGCAAGAAAACCGGTTTTATACCTAAATGTAAAATTATGGAATTTTTTCCAAATGCACTGCCATTTTTGCTTTATGCGCACTTCAGTAAGATGAAGAATATTAATTAAGTTTAATATGTCAATTTAATAATTTGTAGCAACTTGATGTGGATTTCTAAATGTGTACATGCAAGAAAGTCGGTCTTATACCTAAATGTAAAATTGTGAAATTTTTTCCAAATGCACTGCCGTTATGGTCTTATGTCAACTTGAGTAATATGGTGAGGGTTAATTAACTTTAATATGTTAAGCTAATGATTTGCAGCAACTTGATATGGATTTTTAAATGTGTACATGCAAGAAAATCGGTTTTATACCTATAGGGAAAATTCTGCCATTTTCCAAATGCACTGCCGTTTTGGCATTATGCAAACTTCAGTAAGATGAAGAATATTAATTAGCTTTAATATGTGAATTTATTAATTTAAAGCAACTTGATATGGATTTCTAAATGTGTACATTGCAAGAAAATCGGTTTTATACCTAAATGTAAAATTGTGGAATTTTTCCAAATGCACTGCCGTTTTGGCTTTACGCCAACTTGAGTAAGATGGTGAGGGATAATTAAATCTGTACATGCAAGAAAGTCGGTCTTATACCTAAATGTAAAATTGTGAAATTTTTTCCAAATGCACTGCCGTTATGGTCTTATGTCAACTTGAGTAATATGGTGAGGGTTAATTAACTTTAATATGTTAAGCTAATGATTTCCAGCAACTTGATATGGATTTTTAAATGTGTACATGCAAGAAAATCGGTTTTATACCTATAGGGAAAATTCTGCAATTTTCCAAATGCACTGCCGTTTTGGCATTATGCAAACTTCAGTAAGATGAAGAATATTAATTAACTTTAATATGTGAATTTATTAATTTAAAGCAACTTGATATGGATTTCTAAATGTGTACATTGCAAGAAAATCGGTTTTATACCTAAATGTAAAATTATGGAATTTTTTCCAAATGCACTGCCGTTTTGGCTTTACGCCAACTTGAGTAAGATGGTGAGGGATAATTAAATCTGTACATGCAAGAAAGTCGGTCTTATACCTAAATGTAAAATTGTGAAATTTTTTCCAAATGCACTGCCGTTACGGTCTTATGTCAACTTGAGTAATATGGTGAGGGTTAATTAACTTTAATCTGTTAAGCTAATGATTTGCAGCAACTTGATATGGATTTTTAAATGTGTACATGCAAGAAAATCGGTTTTATACCTATAGGGAAAATTCTGCAATTTTCCAAATGCACTGGCGTCTTGGCTTTATGCCAACTTCAGTAAGATGAAGAATATTAATTAACTTTAATATGTGAATTTATTAATTTAAAGCAACTTGATATGGATTTCTAAATGTGTACATTGCAAGAAAACCGGTTTTATACCTAAATGTAAAATTATGGAATTTTTTCCAAATGCACTGCCATTTTTGCTTTATGCGCACTTCAGTAAGATGAAGAATATTAATTAAGTTTAATATGTCAATTTAATAATTTGTAGCAACTTGATGTGGATTTCTAAATGTGTACATGCAAGAAAGTCGGTCTTATACCTAAATGTAAAATTGTGAAATTTTTTCCAAATGCACTGCCGTTATGGTCTTATGTCAACTTGAGTAATATGGTGAGGGTTAATTAACTTTAATATGTTAAGCTAATGATTTGCAGCAACTTGATATGGATTTTTAAATGTGTACATGCAAGAAAATCGGTTTTATACCTATAGGGAAAATTCTGCCATTTTCCAAATGCACTGCCGTTTTGGCATTATGCAAACTTCAGTAAGATGAAGAATATTAATTAGCTTTAATATGTGAATTTATTAATTTAAAGCAACTTGATATGGATTTCTAAATGTGTACATTGCAAGAAAATCGGTTTTATACCTAAATGTAAAATTGTGGAATTTTTCCAAATGCACTGCCGTTTTGGCTTTACGCCAACTTGAGTAAGATGGTGAGGGATAATTAAATCTGTACATGCAAGAAAGTCGGTCTTATACCTAAATGTAAAATTGTGAAATTTTTTCCAAATGCACTGCCGTTATGGTCTTATGTCAACTTGAGTAATATGGTGAGGGTTAATTAACTTTAATATGTTAAGCTAATGATTTCCAGCAACTTGATATGGATTTTTAAATGTGTACATGCAAGAAAATCGGTTTTATACCTATAGGGAAAATTCTGCAATTTTCCAAATGCACTGCCGTTTTGGCATTATGCAAACTTCAGTAAGATGAAGAATATTAATTAACTTTAATATGTCAATTTAATAATTTGTAGCAACTTGATGTGGATTTCTAAATGTGAACATGCAAGAAAGTCGGTTTTATACCTAAATGTAAAATTGTGGAATTTTTCCAAATGCACTGCCGTTATGGTTTTATGCAGACTTCAAAAATATGAATAATATTAATTAACTTCAATATGTGAATTTAATAATTTGAAGCAACTTGATATGGATTTCTAAATGTGAACATGCCAGAAATTCGGTTTTATACCTTAATGTGGAATTTTGTCAAATGCACTGCCGTTTTTGCTTTATGCGCACTTCAGTAAGATGAAGAATATTAATTAAGTTTAATATGTCAATTTAATTATTTGTAGCAACTTGATGTGGATTTCTAAATGTGTACATGCAAGAAAGTCGGTTTTATACCTAAATGTAAAATTGTGGAATTTTTTTCAAATGCACTGCCGTTATGGCCTTATGTCAACTTGAGTAAGATGGTGAGGGTTAATTAACTTTAATATGTTAAGCTAATGATTTGAGGTAACTTGATATGGATTTCTAAATGTGTACATGCAAGAAAATCGGTTTTATACCTAAATGTAAAGTTCTGGAATTTTCCAAATGCACTCGGGATTTTAGCTTTATGCCAACATCTGTAAGATGAAGAAAGCTAATTAAATTTAATATGTGAATTTAATAACTTTAAGCAATTTGATATGGATTTCTAAATGTGTACATGCAAGAAAGTCGGTTTTATACCTAAAGGTAAAATTGTGGAACTTTTCCAAATGCGCTGGCGTTATGGTTTGATGAAAACTTCTATAAGATGAAGAATATTAATTAGCTTTAATATGTGAA
>NW_024394914.1:0-2270 GCF_016617805.1 Bactrocera tryoni
ACCTTCTACATCTTACCGATGTTGACATAAAGCCATAACGGCAGTGCATTTGGAAGAATTCGACAATCTTATATTCAGGTATAAAGTCGATTTTCTTGTATATACACATTTAGCTGTCGATTTTGAGTTGCTTTAAATGATAAGTTTGACATGTTTAAGTTATTTTGCTTCCTTCATCTTACCGAAGTTGACATAAAGCCATAACGGAAGTGTTTTTGAAAGAATTAGACAACCTTATGTTCAAGTATAAAGTCGATTCTCTTGTATATACACATTTAGCAGTCGATATTGAGTTGCCTTAAATCATTAGCTTAACACATTTAAGTTAATTAACCTTCTTCATCTTATCGAAGTTGACATAAAGCCATAACGGCAGTGCATCTGGAAAATCTCGACAATCTTTTGTTCAGATGTAAAGTCAGTTTTGTTGTATATACACACTTAGCAGTCGATATTGAGTTGCTTCAAATCATTAACATCAAATATTTAAGTTAATTAGCTTATTCATCTTTACGAAGTTGACTTAAAGCCATAACGGCGATGCATTTGGAAGAATTCGACAATCTTATATTCAGGTATAAAGTCGATTTTCTTGTATATACACATTTAGCAGTCGATATTGAGTTGCCTTAAATCATAAGCTTCACACATTTAAGTTAATTAACCTACCGAAGTTGACATAAAGCCATAACGGCAGTGCATTTGGAAGAATCCGACAATCTTATGTATATTCAGGTATAAAGTCGATTTTCTTGTATATATACATTTAGCAGTCTATATTGAGCTGCTTTAAATTATTAGTTTAACATATTTAAGTCAATTAACCTTCTTCATCTTACCGAAGTTGACATAAAGCCATAACGGCAGTGCATTTGGAAGAATTCGAAAATCTTATTATCAGGTATAAAGTCGATTTTCTTGTATATACACACTAAGCAGTCGATTTCAAGTTGCTTCAATTCATAAACATCAAATACTTAAGTTAGTTAACCTTCTACATCTTATCGATGTTGACATAAAGCCATAACGGCAGTGCATTTGGAAGAATTCGACAATCTTATATTCAGTTATAAAGTCGATTTTCTTGTATATACACATTTAGCAGTCGATTTTGAAATGCTTTAAATGATTAGTTTGACATGTTTAAGTTATTTAGCTTCCTTCATCTTACCGAAGTTGACATAAAGCCATAACGGAAGTGTTTTTGAAAGAATTAGACAACCTTATGTTCAAGTATAAAGTCGATTCTCTTGTATATACACATTTAGCAGTCGATATTGAGTTGCCTTAAATCATTAGCTTCACACATTTAAGTTAATTAACCTTCTTCATCTTACCGAAGTTGGCAGTGCATTTGGAAGAATTCGACCATCTTATATTCAGGTATAAAGTCGATTTTCTTGTATATAAACATTTAGCAGTCGATTTTGAGTTGCTTTAAATGATTAGTTTGACATGTTTAAGTTATTTAGCTTCCTTCATCTTACCGAAGTTGACATAAAGCCATAACGGAAGTGTTTTTGAAAGAATTAGACAACCTTTTGTTCAAGTATAAAGTCGATTCTCTTGTATATACACATTTAGCAGCCGATATTGAGTTGCCTTAAATCATTAGCTTCACACATTTAAGTTAATTAACCTTCTTCATTTTACCGAAGTTGACATAAAGCCATAACGGCAGTGCATTTGGAAGAATTCGAAAATCTTATGTTCAGGTATAAAGTCGATTTTCTTGTATATACACACTTAGCAGTCGATTTTAAGTTGCTTCAAACCATAATCATCAAATACTTAAATTAATTAACCTTCTACATCTTATCGATGTTGACATAAAGCCATAACGGCAGTGCATTTGCAAGAGTTTGACAATCTTATATTCAGGTATAAAGTCGATTTTCTTGTATATACACATTTAGCAGTCGATATTGAGTTGCCTATAATCATTAGCTTCACACATTTAAGTTAATTAACCTACCGAAGTTGACATAAAGCCATAACGGCAGTGCATTTGGAAGAATTCGAAAATCTTATTATCAGGTATAAAGTCGATTTTCTTGTATAAACACATTTAGCAGTCGATATTGAGTTGCCTAAAATCATTAGCTTCACACATTTAAGTTAATTAACCTTCTTCATCTTACCGAAGTTGACATAAAGCCATAACGGCAGTGCATTTGGAAGAATTCGAAAATCTTATTATCAGGTATAAAGTCGATTTTCTTGTATATACACACTTACCAGTCGATTTCAAGTTGCTTCAAATCATAAAC
>NW_024394915.1:0-8242 GCF_016617805.1 Bactrocera tryoni
TTTATACCTGAATATAAGATTGTCGAATTCTTCCAAATGCACTGCCGTTTTGGCTTTATGAAAACTTTAGTAAGCTGAAGAAGGTTAATTAACTTTAATATGTGACGCTAATGATTCAAAGCAACTTGATATGGATTTCTAGACGTGTATATGCAAGAAAATCGGTTTTATACCTAAATGTAAAATGCTGTAATTTTTCCCAATGCACTGTCATTTTGGCTTTATGCCAACTTGAGTAAGATGGTGAGGGTTAATTAACTTTAATATGTTAAGCTAACGATTTGAGGCAACTTGATATGGAATTCTAAATGTGTACATGCAAGAAAATCGGTTTTATTCCTAAATGTAAAATTGTGGAATTTTCCAAATTCACTGCCGATTTGGCTTTATGCCAACTTCAGTAAGATGGTGAAGGTTACTTACTTTTAATATGTGAAGCTAATGATATAAAGCAATCCTTTGTTTTATATCATCCGTTTTATACCTTAATGTAAAATTCTGGAATTTTTCAAAATGCACTGCCGTTTTGGCTTTATGCCAACTTCAGTAAGATGAAGAAGGTTAATTAACTTTAAAATTTGACGCTAATGATTTAAAGCAACTTGTTATGGATTTCTAAATGTGTATATGCAAGAAAATCGGTTTTATACCTAAATGTAAAGTTGTGGAAGTTTTCGCAATGCACTGTCGTTTTGGTTTTATGCAACCTTCTGTAAGATGAAGAAGGGTAATTAACTTTAATATGTGAAGCTTATGATTTTAGGCAACTTGATATGGATTTCTAAATGTGTACATGCAAGAAAATTAATTTTATACCTAAATGTAAAATTGTGGAATTTTTCAAAATGCACTGCCGTTTTGGCTTTATGAAAACTTTAGTAAGCTGAAGAAGGTTAATTAACTTTAATATGTGACGCTAATGATTCAAAGCAACTTGATATGGATTTCTAGATGTGTATATGCAAGAAAATCGGTTTTATACCTAAATGTAATTCTGTGACAATAATGTTTTAAAGCAACTTGATATGGATTTCTCAATGTGTATATGCAAGAAAATCGGTTTTATACCTAAATGTAAAATTCTGTAATTTTTCCCAATGCACTGTCATTTTGGCTTTATGCCAACTTGAGTAAGATGGTGAGGGTTCATTAACTTTAATATGTTAAGCTAACGATTTGAGGCAACTTGATATGGATTTCTGAATGTGTACATGCAAGAAAATCGGTTTTATACCTAGATGTAAAATTCTGTATTTTTTCCCAATGCACTGTCATTTTGGCTTTATGCCAACTTGAGTAAGATGGTGAGGGTTCATTAACTTTAATATGTTAAGCTAACGATTTGAGGCAACTTGATATGGATTTATAAATGCGTACATGCAAGAAAACCGGTTTTTTACCTAAATGTAAAATTGTGGAATTTTCCAAATGCACTGCCGATTTGGCTTTTTGCCAACTTCAGTAAGATGAAGAAGGTTAATTACCTTTAATGTGTGACGCTAATGATTTAAAGCAACTTGATATGGATTTCTAAATGTGTATATGCAAGAAAATCGGTTTTATACCTAAATGAAAAATTGTGGAATTTTCAAAACGCACTGCCGATTTGGCTTTATGCCAAATTCAGTAAGAAGGAGAAGGTTTATTACCTTTAATATGTTAAGCTAACGAGTTGAGGCAACTTGGTATGGATTTCTAAATGAGTACATGCCAGAAAATCGGTTTTATACTTGAATGAAAAATTGTGGAATTTTTCCAAATGCACTGCCGTTTTGGCTTTATGCCAACTTCAGTAAGATGATGAAGTTTAATTAACTTTAAAATTTGACGCTAATGATTTAAAGCAACTTGATATGGATTTCTAAATGTGTATATGCAAGAAAATCGGTTTTTTACCTAAATGTAAAATTCTGTAATTTTTCCCAATGCACTGTCATTTTGGCTTTATGCCAACTTGAGTAAGATGGTGAGGGTTAATTAACTTTAATATGTTAAGCAAACGATTTGAAGCAACTTGATATGGATTTCTAAATGTGTACATGCAAGAAAATCAGTTTTATACTTAAAAATAAAATTCTGTAATTTTTTCCCAATACACTGTCGTTTTCTCTTTATGTCAACTTGAGTAAGATGGATAGGGTTAATTAACTATAATATGTTAAGCTAACGATTTTAGGCAACCTGATATGGATTGCTAAATGTGTACATGCAAGAAAATCAGTTTTATACCTAAATGTAAAATTCTGGAATTTTTCCAAATGCACTGCCGTTTTGGCTTTATGCCAACTTCTGTAAGGTGAAGAAGGGTAATTAACTTTAATATGTGACCCTAATGATTTAAAGCAACTTGATATGGATTTCTAAATGTGTATATGCAAGAAAATCGGTTTTATACCTAAATGTAAAATTGTGGAATTTTTCCCAATGCACTGTCGTTTTGGTTTTATGCCAACTTCAGTAAGATGAAGAAGGTTAATTATTTTGCACACTGCTGTAAGATGAAGAAGGGTAATTAACTTTAATATGTGAAACTTATGATTTAAGGCAACTTGATATGGATTTCTAAATGTGTACATGCAAGAAAATCGGTTTTATACCTAAATGTAAAATTGTGGAATTTTTCCCAATGCACTGTCGTTTTGGGTTTATGCCAACTGCTGTAAGATGAAGATGGGTAATTAACTTTAATATGTGAAGCTAATGATTTGAAGCAATTCTTGGTGGATTTCTAAATGTGTATATGCTTGAAAATCTGTTTTATACCTGAATGTAAAATTCTGTAATTTCTCCCAATGCACTGTCGTTTTGGCTTTATGCCAACTTGAGTAAGATGGTGAGGGTTAATTAACTTTAATATGTGACGCTTATGATTTAAAGCAACTTAATATGGATTTCTAAATGTGTATATGCAAGAAAATCGGTTTTATATCTAAATGTAAAATTGTGGAATTTTCCAAATGCACTGCCGATTTGGCTTTATGCCAACTTCAGTAAGATGGAGAAGGTTAACTACCTTTAATATGTGAAGCTAATGATTTGAAGCAACTTTATAGGTATGGATTTCTAAATGTCTATATGCAAGAAAATCGGTTTTATAACTAAATGTAAAGTTCTGGAATTTTTCCAAATGCACTGGCGTTTTGGCTTTATGTCAACTTCAGTAAGATGAAGAAGGTTAATTACCTTTAATATGTGAAGCTAATGATTTGAAGCAACTTGATATGGATTTCTAAATGTGTATATGCAAGAAAATCGGTTTTATAACTAAATGTAAAGTTCTGGAATTTTTCCAAATGCACTGCAGTTTTGGCTTTGTGCCAACTTCAGTAAGATGAAGAAGGGTAATTAAGTTTAATATGTGACGCTTATGATTTAAAGCAACTTGATATGGATTTCTAAATGTGTATATGCAAGAAAATCGGTTTTATACCTAAATGTAAAATTGTGGAATTTTTCCCAATGCACTGTCGTTTTGGTTTTATGCCAACTTCAGTAAGATGAAGAAGGTTAATTAACTTTAATGTGTGACCCTAATGATTTAAAGCAACTTGATATGGATTTCTAAATGTGTATATGCAAGAAAATCGGTTTTATACCTAAATGTAAAATTGTGGAATTTTTCCCAATGCACCGTCGTTTTGGTTTTTTGCACACTGCTGTAAGATGAAGAAGGGTAATTAACTTTAATATGTGAAGCTAATGATTTGAAGCAATTCTTGGTGGATTTCTAAATGTGTATATGCATGAAAATCTGTTTTATACCTAAATGTAAAATTCTGTAATTTCTCCCAATGCACTGTCGTTTTGTCCTTATGCCAATTTGAGTAAGATGGTGAGGGTTAATTACCTTTAATATGTTAAGCTAACGATTTAAAGCAACTTGATATGGATTTCTAAATGTGTATATGCAAGAAAATCGGTTTTATAACTAAATGTAAAGTTCTGGAATTTTTCCAAATATACTGCCGTTTTGGCCTTATGCCAACTTGAGTAAGATGGTGAGGGTTAATTAACTTTAATATGTGACCCTAATGATTTAAAGCAACTTTATATGGATTTCTAAATGTGTATATGCAAGAATATCGGTTTTATACCAAAATGTAAAATTGTGGAATTTTTCCCAATGCACCGTCGTTTTGGTTTTTTGCACACTGCTGTAAGATGAAGAAGGGTAATTAACTTTAATATGTGAAGCTAATGATTTGAAGCAATTCTTGGTGGATTTCTAAATGTGTATATACATGAAAATCTGTTTTATACCTAAATGTAAAATTCTGTAATATCTCCCAATGCACTGTCGTTTTGGCCTTATGCCAACTTGAGTAAGATGGTGAGGGTTAATTAACTTTAATATGTGACGATAATGATTTAAAGCAACTTGATATGGATTTCTAAATGTGTATATGCAAGAAAATCGGTTTTATACCTAAATGTAAAATTCTGTAATTTTTCCCAATGCACTGCCGTTTTGGCTTTATGCCAACGTGAGTAAGATGATGAGGGTTAATTAACTTTAATATGTTAAGCTAACGATTTGAGGCAACTTGATATGGATTTCTAAATGTGTATATGCAAGAAAATCTGTTATATACCTAAATGTAAAATTGTGGAATTTTTCAAAATGCAATGTCGTTTTGGTTTTATGAAAACTGCTGTAAGGTGAAGAAGGGTAATTTACTTTAATATGTGAAGCTGATGATTTAAGGCATTTTGATATGGATTTCTAAATGTGTATATGCAAGAAAATCGGTTTTATACCTAAAAGAAAAATTCTGTAATTTTTCCAAATGCACTGCCATTTTGGCTTTATGCTTACTTCAGTAAGATCAAGAAGGTTAATTAACTTTAATATGTGACCCTAATGATTTAAAGCAACTTGATATGGATTTCTAAATGTGTATATGCAAGAAAATCGGTTTTATACCTAAATGTAAAATTGTGGAATTTTTCCCAATGCACCGTCGTTTTGGTTTTATGCCAACTGCTGTAAGATGAAGAAGGGTAATTAACTTTAATATGTGAAGCTAATGATTTCAAGCAATTCTTGGTGGATTTCTAAATTTGTATATGCATGAAAATCGGTTTTATACCTAAATGTAAAATTCTGCAATTTCTCCCAATGCACTGTCGTTTTGGCTTTATGCCAACTTGAGTAAGATTGTGAGGGTTAATTAACTTTAATATGTGACCCTAATGATTTAAAACAACTTGATATGGATTTCTAAATTTGTACATGCATGAAAATCGGTTTTATACCTAAATGTAAAATTCTGTAATTTCTCCCAATGCACTGTCGTTTTGGCCTTATGCCAATTTGAGTAAGATGGTGAGGGTTAATTACCTTTAATATGTTAAGCTAACGATTTAAAGCAACCTGTTATGGATTTCTAAATGTGTATATGCAAGAAAATCGGTTTTATAACTAAATGTAAAGTTCTGTAATTTCTCCCAATGCACTGTCGTTTTGGCCTTATGCCAACTTGAGTAAGATTGTGAGGGTTAATTAACTTTAATATGTGACGATAATGATTTAAAGCAACTTGATATGGATTTCTAAATGTGTATATGCAAGAAAATCGGTTTTATACCTAAATGTAAAATTCTGTAATTTTTCCCAATGCACTGTCGTTTTGGCTTTATGCCAACGTGAGTAAGATGGTGAGGGTTAATTAACTTTAATATGTTAAGCTAACGATTTGAGGCAACTTGATATGGATTTCTAAATGTGTATATGCAAGAAAATCTGTTATATACCTAAAAGAAAAATTGTGGAATTTTTCCCAATGCACTGTCGTTTTGGTTTTATGAAAACTGCTGTAAGATGAAGAAGGGTAATTTACTTTAATATGTGAAGCTTATAATTTAAGGCAACTTGATATGGATTTCTAAATGTGTACATGCAAGAAAATCGGTTTTATACCTAAATGTAAAATTAAGGAATTTTCCAAATGCACTGCCGATTTGGCTTTATGCCAACTTCAGTAAGATGAAGAAGGTTAATTACCTTTAATATGTGAAGCTGATGATTTGAAGCAACTTGATATGGATTTCTAAATGTGTATATGCAAGAAAATCTTTTTTATAACTAAATGTAAAGTTTTGGAATTTTTCCAAATGTACTGCCGTTTTGGCTTTATGCTTACTTCAGTAAGATCAAGAAGGTTAATTAACTTTAATATGTGACCCTAATGATTTAAAGCAACTTGATATGGATTTCTAAATGTGTATATGCAAGAAAATCGGTTTTATACCTAAATGTAAAATTGTGGAATTTTTCCCAATGCACCGTCGTTTTGGTTTTATGCCAACTGCTGTAAGATGAAGAAGGGTAATTAACTTTAATATGTGAAGCTAATGATTTCAAGCAATTCTTGGTGGATTTCTAAATTTGTATATGCATGAAAATCTGTTTTATACCTAAATGTAAAATTCTGTAATTTCTCCCAATGCACTGTCGTTTTGGCTTTATGCCAACTTGAGTAAGATTGTGAGGGTTAATTAACTTGAATATGTGACCCTAATGATTTAAAACAACTTGATATGGATTTCTAAATTTGTATATGCATGAAAATCGGTTTTATACCTAAATGTAAAATTCTGTAATTTCTCCCAATGCACTGTCCTTTTGGTTTTATGCCAATTTGGGTAAGATGGTGAGGGTTAATTACCTTTAATATGTTAATCTAACGATTTAAAGCAACTTGTTATGGATTTCTAAATGTGTATATGCAAGAAAATCGGTTTTATAACTAAATGTAAAGTTCTGGAATTTTTCCAAATATACTGCCGTTTTGGCCTTATGCCAACTTGAGTAAGATGGTGAGGGTTAATTAACTTTAATATGTGACCCTAATGATTTAAAGCAACTTTATATGGATTTCTAAATGTGTATATGCAAGAAAATCGGTTTTATACCAAAATGTAAAATTGTGGAATTTTTCCAAATGCACTGCCGTTTTGGCTTTATCCCAACCTTTGTAAGATGACGAAAGTTAGTTAACTTGAATATGTGACGTTAACGATTTGAAGCAACTTGATATGGATTTCTAAATGTGTACATGCAAGAAAATCGGTTTTATACCTAAATGTAAAATTGTGAAATTTTCCCCATGCACTGCCGTTTTGGTTTTATGCCAACTTCAGTAAGATGAAGAAGGTTAATTAACTTTAAAATTTGACGCTAATGATTTAAAGCAACTTGTTATGGATTTCTAGATGTGTATATGCAAGAAAATCGGTTTTATACCTAAATGTAAAATTCTGTAATTTTTCCCAATGCACTGTCATTTTGGCTTTATGCCAACTTGAGTAAGATGGTGAGGGTTAATTAACTTTAATATGTTAAGCAAACGATTTGAAGCAACTTGATATGGATTTCTAAATGTGTACATGCAAGAAAATCAGTTTTATACTTAAAAATAAAATTCTGTAATTTTTTTCCCAATACACTGTCGTTTTCTCTTTATGTCAACTTGAGTAAGATGGATAGGGTTAATTAACTATAATATGTTAAGCTAACGATTTTAGGCAACCTGATATGGATTGCTAAATGTGTACATGCAAGAAAATCAGTTTTATACCTAAATGTAAAATTCTGGAATTTTTCCAAATGCACTGCCGTTTTGGCTTTATGCCAACTTCTGTAAGGTGAAGAAGGGTAATTAACTTTAATATGTGACCCTAATGATTTAAAGCAACTTGATATGGATTTCTAAATGTGTATATGCAATAAAATCGGTTTTATACCTGTAAGATGAAGAAGGGTAATTAACTTTAATATGTGAAGCTTATGATTTAAGGCAACTTGATATGGATTTCTAAATGTGTACATGCAAGAAAATCGGTTTTATACCTAAAAGAAAAATTGTGGAATTTTTTTAAATGCACTGTCATTTTGGCTTTATGCCACCTTCAGTAAGATGAAGAGCGTTAATTAGCTTTAATGTGTGAAGCAAGCGATTCAAAGCAACTTTATATGGGTTTCTAAATGTGTATATGCAAGAAAATCGGTTTTATACCTAAATGTAAAATTGTGGAATTTTTCCCAATGCACCGTCGTTTTGGTTTTATGCCAACTGCTGTAAGATGAAGCAGGGTAATTAACTTTAATATGTGAAGCTAATGTTTTGAAGCAATTCTTGGTGGATTTCTAAATGTGTATATGCATGAAAATCTGTTTTATACCTAAATGTAAAATTCTGTAATTTCTCCCAATGCACTGTCGTTTTGGCCTTATGCCAAC
>NW_024394916.1:0-2094 GCF_016617805.1 Bactrocera tryoni
AAATATATTAGAAAAATTATTACGAGTTTGATCCGCAAATCTTGTAAAGAAAAATGTAATTAATATGCCCAAGATTTATAAATACTTGAATTATTTTGAAGTGTAAACACTTCAACGTGGGCAGTATGTTCAGATTTCTGAACAGTTCTTAACGGCTACAATTGTAAATGAGATATTTTTGTAAATCTGTGTAGAAACAGATATCATATTTCAAATATTTATATGCATTATCGCTAAAATATAAAAACATAGTCCTAAATATAAATATGTATGTACAAATACCCATTGCAATGCTACATGGTATGGGGTTGTTTTCAAGTGCACATGCACATTTGTATTCAATTGCCTAAATGCATATCTTAGGTCAATATGTTATCGTAAGTAAATATCTTTGTTTGTTAATTGTTGAGTGCATACGTATTGCATATAAATGTATGTATGTATCTCTATGCGTTTGTTTATGTATTTACTTTGTACTGCCTCAACACTGGCGAAGATAAGCCTGCTAAACTATAAAAGGATAAGAAAAACGTATGTATGCCGTTAGAAACATGTATGCTTAAGATATATGTACATACTTCCGTATGTACAGTAGATTAGTATTAAGATATGTGTATGCACTCTGCATGTGGTGCATACATGAATTAGGATAAAGAATTTTATAAATAAAGGAGCTCTGGGCAACCAGAGCTGAGTACATTTTTAAATCCGAACCAAACGCGTCTTATTTCTAACAGCACCTTAATTTAAGATTGTTAAATTGCTCCAAAGACACTGTCGTTATGGCTATACGACAACTCTATGACAACTCCAATAACATCAAAACGGCTAGTTAGCATAAATATGTAAGGTTCATATTTTTACGCAACTTGGTATCGATTGCTTAATGTGCATAGACTAAAAAATCGGTTCTACACCTTAATATAAGATTGTGAAATTGCTCCAAATACACTGTCGCTATCGCTGTACGACAACTCTATGATAACTCCAATAACATCAAAACGGCTAGTTAGCATAAATATGTAAGGTTCTTATTTTTACGCAACTTGGTATCGACTGCTTAAAGCGCATGTATCAAAACATCGGTTCTACACCTTAATTTAAGATTGTGAAATTGCTCCAAATACACTGTCGCTATGGCTATACGACAACTCTATGACAACTCCAATAACATCAAAACGGCGAGTTAGCATTAATATGTAAAGTTCATATTTTTACGCAACTTAATATCGATTGCTTTATGTGCATGTACAGAAAAATCAGTTCTACCCCTTAATATAAGATTGCTAAATTCCTCCAAAGACACTGTCGTTATGGCTATACGACAACTCTATGAATGCTCCAATAACATCAAAACGGCGAGTTAGCATAAATATGTAAGGTTCATATTTTTACGCAACTTGGTATCGATTGCTTAATGTGCATAGACTAAAAAATCGGTTCTACACCTTAATATAAGATTGTGAAATTGCTCCAAATACACTGTCGCTATGGCTATACGACAACTCTATGATAACTCCAATAACATCAAAACGGCTAGTTAGCATAAATATGTAAGGTTCTTATTTTTACGCAACTTGCTATCGACTGCTTTATGTGCATGTACAGAAAAATCAGTTCTACCCCTTAATATAAGATTGCTAAGTTGCTCCAAATACAATGTCGTTATGGCTATACGACAACTCTATGAAAGCTCCAAGTACATCAAAACGGCTAAATAGCATAAATATGTAAAGTTCATATTTTTACGCAACCTGATATCGATTGCTTAATGTGTATGTACCAAACAAACAGTTCTACACCTTAATATAAGATTGTTAAATTGCTCCAAAGACACTGTCGTTATGGCTATACGACAACTCTATGACAACTCCAATAACATCAAAACGATTAATTAGCAAAAATATGTAAAGTTCATATTTTTTACGCAACTTGATATCGATTGCTTAATATGTATGTATCAAAAAATCAATTCTACACCTTAATTTAGGATTGTTAAATTGTTCCAAATACACTGTCGCTATTGCTATAGGACAACTCTATGACAAACTCAATAACATCAAAACGGCTAATTAGCAAAAATATGTAAAGTTC
>NW_024394917.1:0-6387 GCF_016617805.1 Bactrocera tryoni
AATATGTGACGTTAGTGATTTGAATCAACTCGATATGGGTTGCTAAGTTTTTGAATGCAGGAAAATCGGTTTTATACCTAAATGTCAAATTATGGATTTGTTTCCAAATGCACTGCCGTAATGGCTTTATGTCAACATGAGTAAGATGAAGAAGGTTAATTAACTTTAATATGTGAAGATAATGATTTGAAGCAACTTGATATGGATTTCCAAATGTGTACATGTTGGAACATCGGTTTTATACTTAAATGTAAAATTGTGGAATTTTTCCAAATGCATTATCGTTTTGGTTTTATGCCAACTTCTGTAAGATGAAGACGGTTAATTAACTTTAATATGTTAAGCTAATGATTTGAGGCAATTCGATGTAGATTTCCAAATGTGTACATGCAAGAAAATCGATTTTATACCTAAATGTAAAATTGTGGAATTTTTCCAACTGCACTGTCGTTTTGGTTTTATGCCAAGTTCTGAAAGATGAAGAAGGTTAATTAACTTGAATATGTTAAGCTAATGATTTGAGGCAATTCGATGTAGATTTCCAAATGTGTACATGCAATAAAATCGGTTTTATACCTAAATGTAAAATTATGGAACTTTTTCCAAATGCACGGCCGTTGTGGCTTTATGTCGACTTGAGTAAGATGAAGAAGGTAAATTAACTTTAATATATGAAGTTAATGATCTGAAGCAACTTCATATGTGTTTCTAAATGTGTATGTGCAAGAAAAACGGTTTTATACCTAAATGTAAAATTGTGGAATTTTTCCAAATGCACGGCCGTTATGGCTTTATGCCAACTTCAGTAAAATGAAGAAGGTAAATTAACTTTAATACACGATGTTAATGATTTAACTCAACTCGATATGGGTTGCTAAATGTTTAAATGCAGGAAAATCGGTTTTATGCCTAAACGTAAAATTGTGGAATTTTTCCAAATGCACTGCCGTTTTGGCTTTATGCCAACCTCTGTAAGATGAAGAAGGTTAATTAACTTGAATATGTTAAGCTAATGATTTGAGGCAACTTGATACGGATTTCTAAATGTTTACATGCAAGAAAATCGGTTTTATACCTAAATGTAAAATTGTGGAATTTTTTTAAATGCACTGCCGTTTTGGCTTTGTGCAAACTTCTGTAAAATGAAGAAGGTTAATTAACTTTAATATGTGACTTTAATGATTTGAATCAACACGATATGGTTTGCTAAATGTTTAAATGCAGGAAAATCGTATTTATACCTAAATGTAAAATTGTGGAATTTTTCCAAATGCACTGCCTTTTTGGCTTTATGCCAACTTCTGTAAGATGAAGCAGGTAAATTAACTTTGATATATGAAGTTAATGATTTGAATCAACTTGATATGGATTTCTAAATGTGTACATGCAAGAAAATCGATTTTATACCTAAATGTAAAATTGTGGATTTTTTCCAAATGCACTGCCGTTATGGCTTTATGCCAACTTCAGTAAAATGAAGAAGGTAAATTAACTTTTATATATGAAGTTAATGATTTGAAGCAAATTCATATGTATTTCTAAATGTGGATATGCAAGAAAATCGGTTTTATACCTAAATGTAAAATTGCGGAATTTTTTCCAATGCCAACTTCTGTAAGATGAAGAATGTAAATTAACTTTAATATATGAAGTTAATGATTTCAAGCAACCTGATATGTATTTCTAAATGTGGATATGCAAGAAAATCGGTTTTATACCTAAATGTAAATTTGTGGATTTTTTCCAAATGCACTTCTGTAAGGTGAAGAAGGTTAATTAACTTTAATATATGACGATAATGATTTGAAGCAACTTGATATTTATTTCTAAATGTGGATATGCAAGAAAATCGGTTTTATACCTAAATGTAAAATTGTGGAATTTTTCCAAATACACTGCCGTTATGGCTTTATGCCAACTTCAGTAAGATGACGAAGGTAAATTAACTTTAATATATGAAGTTAACGATTTGAAGCAACTTCATATGTATTTCTAAATGTGTATGTGCAAGAAAATCGGTTTTATACCTCAATGTAAAATTGTGGAATTTTTCCAAATGCACTGCCGTTTTGGTTTTATGCAAACTTCTGTAAGATTAAGAAGGTTAATTAACTTGAATATGTTAAGCTAATGATTTGTAAATATTCTTTGTGGATTTCTTAATGTGTATATGCAAGAATATGTATTTCATACCTAAATGTAAAATTGTGGAGTTTTTCCAAACGCACTGTCGGTTTGGTTTTATGCCAACTTCTGTAAGATTAAGAAGGTTAATTTACTTGACTATGTTAAGCTAATGATTTGAGCCAATTTGATGTGGTTTTCTAAATGTGTATATATAAGAAAAACGGTTTTATACCTAAATGTAAAACTGTGGAATTTTTCCAAATGCACTGTCGTTTTGGTTTAATGCAAACTTCTGTAAGAATAAGAAGGTTAATTAACTTGACTATGTTAAGCTAATGATTTTAGGCAATTCGATGTGGTTTTCTAAATGTGCATATACAAGAAAACCGGTATTACACCTAAATGTAAAATTCTGGAATTTTTCCAAATGCACTGCCGTTATGGCTTTATGCCAGTTTCAGTAAGATAACGAAGGTAAATTAACTTTAATATATGAAGTTAACGATATGAAGCAACTTCATTTGTATTTCTAAATGTCTATATGCAAGAAAATCGGTTTTATACCTAAATGTAAAATTGTGGAATTTTTCCAAATGCACTGTCGTTTTGGTTTTATGCAAACTTCTGTACGATGAAGAAGGTTAGTTAACTTGAATATGTTAAGCTAACGATTTGAAGCAAATTCATATGTATTTCTAAATGTGTATATGCAAGAAAAACGGTTTTATACCTAAATGTAAAACTGTGTAATTTTTCCAAATGCACTGTCATTTTGGTTTTATGCAAACTTTTGTAAGAGTAAGAAAGTCAATTAACTTGACTATGTTAAGCTTTTGATTTGAGGCAATTCGATGTGGTTTTCTAAAAGTGCATATACAAGAAAATCGGTTTTATACCGAAATGTAAAATTCTGGAATTTTTCCAAATGCACTGCCGTTATGGCTTTATGATAACTTCAGTAAGATGAAGAAGGTAAATTAACTTTAATATATGAAGTTAATGATTTGAAGCAACTTCATATGTATTTCTCAATGTGGATATGCAAGAAAATCGGTTTTATACTTAAATGTAAAATTGTGGAATTTTTCCAAATACACTGCCGTTATGGCTTTATGCCAACTTCAGTAAGATGACGAAGGTAAATTAACTTTAATATATGAAGTTAACGATTTGAAGCAACTTCTGAAGTATTTCTAAATGTGTATATGCAAGAAAATCGGTTTTATACCTAAATGTAAAATTGTAGAATTTTTCCAAATACACTGCCGTTATGGCTTTATGCCAACTTCAGAAAGATGACGAAGGTAAAGTAACTTTAATATATGAAGTTAACGCTTTGAAGCAACTTCATATGTTGTTCTAAATGTGTATATTCAAGAAAAACGGTTTTATACCTAAATGTAAATTTGTGGAGTTTTTCCAAATGCACTGTCGCTTTGGTTTTATGCCAACTCCTGTAAGATTAGGAAGGTTAATTAACTTGACTATGTTAAGCTAATGATTTTAGGCAATTCGATGTGGTTTTCTAAATGTGCATATACAAGAAAATCGGTTTTAAACCTAAATGTAAAATTCTGGAATTTTTCCAAATGCACTGCCGTTATGGCTTTATGCCAACTTTAGTAAGATGAAGAAGGTTAATTAACTTTAATATGTGAAGCTAATGATTTGAAGCATTTTGATATGGATTTCTAAATGTGTACATGCAAGAAAATCGGTTTTATATCTAAATGTAAAATTGTGGAATTTTTCCAAATGCACTGCCATTTTTGCTTTATGCCAACTTCTGTAAGGTGAAGAAGGTTAATTAACTTGAATATGTTAAGCTAATTATTTAAGGCAACTCGGTGTGGATTTCTAAATGTGCGTATGCAAGAAAAGTGGTCTTATACCTAAATGTAAAATTGTGGAATTTATTTATTTATATGGCTTTATGCCAACTCCTGTAAGATGAAGAAGGTAAATTAAATTTAAAATATAAAGTTCACGATTTGAAGCAACTTCATATGTGTTTCCAAATGTGGATATGCAAGAAAATCGGTTTTATACCTAAATGTAAAATTGTGGAATTTTTCCCAAATCACTGTCGTTTTGGTTTTATGCCAACTTCTGTAAGATAAAGAAGGTAAACTAACTTTCATATATGAAGTAAACGATTTAAGGTAACTTTATATGTATTTTTATATATCTATGAGCATGAAAATCATTTTTTACCTAAATGTAAAATTGCGGAATTTTTTTTTATGCACTGTCGTTTTGGTTTTATGCCAACTTCTGTAAGGTGAAGAAAGTTAATTAGCTTGAATATGTGACGTTAATGATTTGCAGCAACTGGATATGGATTTCTAAATGTGTACATGCAAGAAAATCGGTTTTATACCTAAATGTAAAATTGTGGAATTTTTCCAAATGCACTGCCGTTATAGCTTTATGCCAACTTCTGTAAGGTGAAGAAAGTTAATTAACTTGAATATGGTAAGCTAATGATTCGAAGCAACTCGATATGGGTTGCTAAATGTTTAAATGCAGGAAAATCGGTTTTATACCTAAATGTAAAATTGTGGAATTTTTCCAAATGCACTGCCGCTGTGGCTTTATGCCAACCTCTGTAAGATGAAGAAGGTTAATTAACTTGAATATGGTAAGCTAATGATTCGAAGCAACTTGATATGGATTTCTTAATATTTGCATGCAAGAAAATCGGTTTTATACCTAAATGTAAAATTGTAGAGTTTTTCCAAATGCACTGCCGTTTTGGCTTTATGCCAACTTCTGTAAGGTGAAGAAGGTTAATTAATTTTAATATGTGACGATAATGATTTGAAGCAACTTGATATGGATTTCTAAATGTGTACATGCAAGAAAATCGGTTTTATGCCTAAATGTAAAATTTGGGAATTTTTCCAAATGCACTGCCATTTTGGCTTTATGCCAACATCAGTAAGATGACGAAGGTAAATTAACTTTAATATATGAAGTTAACGATTTGAAGCAACTTCATATGTATTTCTAAATGTGTATGTGCAAGAAAATCGGTTTTATACCTCAATGTAAAATTGTGGAATTTTTCCAAATGCACTGCCGTTTTGGTTTTATGCAAACTTCTGTAAGATTAAGAAGGTTAATTAACTTGAATATGTTAAGCTAATGATTTGTAAATATTCTTTGTGGATTTCTTAATGTGTATATGCAAGAATATGTATTTCATACCTAAATGTAAAGTTGTGGAGTTTTTCCAAACGCACTGTCGTTTTGGTTTTATGCCAACTTCTGTAAGATTAAGAAGGTTAATTTACTCGACTATGTTAAGCTAATGATTTGAGCCAATTTGATGTGGTTTTCTAAAATGTGTATATGCAAGAAAAACGGTTTTATACCTAAATGTAAAACTGTGGAATTTTTCCAAATGCACTGTCGTTAGGTTTAATGCAAACTTCTGTAAGAATAAGAAGGTTAATTAACTTGACTATGTTAAGCTAATGATTTTAGGCAATTCGATGTGGTTTTCTAAATGTGCATATACAAGAAAACCGGTATTACACCTAAATGTAAAATTCTGGAATTTTTCCAAATGCACTGCCGTTATGGCTTTATGCCAGTTTCAGTAAGATAACGAAGGTAAATTAACTTTAATATATGAAGTTAACGATATGAAGCAACTTCATTTGTATTTCTAAATGTCTATATGCAAGAAAATCGGTTTTATACCTAAATGTAAAATTGTGGAATTTTTCCAAATGCACTGTCGTTTTGGTTTTATGCAAACTTCTGTAAGATGAAGAAGGGAAGTTAACTTGAATATGTTAAGCTAACGATTTGAGGCAATTCGATGTGGATTTCTAAATGCGTTTAGGTAAGAAAATCGGTTTTATACCTAAATGTAAAATTGTGGAATTTATCCAAATGCACTGCCGTTATGGCTTTATGCACACTTCAGTAAGATGACGAAGGTAAAGTAACTTTAATATATGAAGTTAACGATTTGAAGCAACTTCATATGTATTTCTAAATGTGTATATGCAAGAAAATCGGTTTTATACCTAAATGTAAATTTGTGGAGTTTTTCCAAATGCATTGTCGTTTTGGTTTTATGCCAACTCCTGCAAGATTAAGAAGGTTAATTAATTTGACTCTGTTAAGCTAATGATTTTAGGCAATTCGATGTGGATTTCTAAATGCGTTTAGGTAAGAAAACCGGTTTTATACCTAAATGTAAAATTGTGGAATTTTTCCAAATGCACTGCCGTTATGGCTTTATGC
>NW_024394918.1:0-11161 GCF_016617805.1 Bactrocera tryoni
AAGTTGCTTCAAATTATTAAATTCACATATTAAAGTTAATTAATCTTATTCATCTTACTGAAGTTGGCATAAAGCCAAGACGGCAGTGCATTTGGAAAATTCCAGAATTTTACATTTAGGTATAAAGCCGACTTTCTTGCACGTACACATTTAGAAATCAATATCAAGTTAACTCAAATCATTAGCTTAACATATTAAAGTTAATTAACCCTCACCATCTTATACAAGTTGACATAAGACCATAACGGCAGTGCAATTGGGAAAATTCCACAATCTTACATTTAGATATAAAACTGTTTTTCTGGCATGTACACATTTAGAAATCCATATCAAGTTGCTTCAATTCATTATCTTGAAGTTGATATAAAGCTATAACGGCAGTGCATTTGGAAAAAATCCAGAATTTTACATTTAGGTATAAAACCGACTTTCTTGCATGGACACATTTAAAAATCCATATCAAGTTAACTCAAATCATTAGCTTAACATATTAAAGTTAATTAACCCTCACCATCTTATACAAGTTGACATAAGACCATAACGGCAATGCATTTGGAAAAAATCCACAATTTTGCATTTAGGTATAAAACCGATATAAATACACATTAAGTTGCTTCAAATTATTAAATTCACATATGTAAGTAAATTAACCTTCTTTATCTTAATGAAGTTGACATAAAGCCATAACGACAGTGCATTTGGAAAAATTCCAGAATTTTACATTGAGGTATAAAATCGGCTTTCTCGCAAGTACACATTTAGAAATCCATATCAAGTTGCTTCACAATATTAAATTCACATAATAAAGTTAATTAATCTTCTTCATCCTACTGAAATTGGCATAAAGCCAAGACGGCTGAGCATTTGGAAAAATCCAGATTTTTACATTTAGTTATAAAACCGACTTTCTTGCATGTACACATTTAAAAATCCATATCAAGTTAACTCAAATCATTAGCTTAACATATTAAAGTTAATTAACCCTCACCATCTTATACAAGTTGACATAAGACCATAACGGCAATGCATTTGGAAAAAATCCACAATTTTGCATTTAGGTATAAAACCGATATAAATACACATTAAGTTGCTTCAAATTATTAAATTCACATATGTTAGTAAATTAACCTTCTTTATCTTAATGAAGTTGACATAAAGCCATAACGACAGTGCATTTGGAAAAATTCCAGAATTTTACATTTAGGTATAAAACCGACTTTCTTGCATGTACACATTTAGAAATCCATATTAAGTTAACTCAAATCATTAGCTTAACATATTAACGTTAATTAACCCTCACCATCTTATTCAAGCTGACATGAGACCATAACGGCAGTACATTTGGAAAAAATTCCACAATTTTACATTTAGGTATAAAACTGATTTTCTGGCATGTTCACATTTAGAAATCCATATCAAGTTGCTTCAAATCATTAGCTTCACATATTAAAGTTAATTAACCCTCATCATCTTAGCAAAGTTGACATAAGACCATAACGGCAGTGCATTGGGAAACGTTACAGAAATTTACCTTTAGGCATAAAACCGATTTTCCTGCACTTGAATATTTAGCAATCCATATCGAGTTTATTCAAACCATTAAATTCACATATTAAAGTTAATTAACTTTCTGCATCTTAGTAAAGTTGGCATAAAGCCATAACGGTAGTCCATTTGGAAAAATTCCACAATTTTACATTTAGGTATAAAGCGGATTTTCCTGCATTCAAACATTCAGCAATCCATATCGATTTTATTCAAATCATTAACGTCACATATTTAAGGTTATTAACCCTCCCCATCTTACAGAAGTTGGCATGAAGCCAAAACGGCAGTGCATTTGAAAAATTCCACAATTTTACATTTAGGTATTAAACGGATTTTCCTGCATTCAAACATTCAGCAATCCATATCGATTTTATTCAAATCATTAACGTCACATATTTAAGGTTATTAACCCTCACCATCTTACAGAAGTTGGCATGAAGCCAAAACGGCAGTGCATTTGGAAAAATTCCACAATTTTACATTTAGGTATAAAACTGATTTTCTGGCATGTACACATTTAAGAATCCATGTAAAGTTGCCTCAATTCATTAGCTTCACATATTAAATTTAATTAACCTTCTTCATCTTACAGAAGTTGGCATAAAGCCAAACCGGCAGTGCATTTGGAAAAATTCCAGAATTTTACATTTAGGTACAAAACCGATTTTCTTGAATGTACACATTTAGAAATCCATAACAAGTTACCTCAAATCAGTAGCTTAACATATTAAAGTTAATTAACCCTCACCATCTGACTCAAGTTGACATAAGACCATAACGGCGGTGCATTTGCAAAAAATCCCCAACTTTACATTTAGGTATAAAACCGGCTTTTTTGCATGTACCCATTTAGAAATCCATATCAAGTTGCTTCAAATTTTAAATACCATATCAAAGCTAACTAATCTTCTTCATCTTACTGAAGTTGACATAAAACCAAAAGGGCAGTGCATTTGGAAAATTCCAGAATTTTACATTTAGGTATAAAGCCGACTTTCTTGCATGTACACATTTTGAAATCCATATCAAGTTAACTCAAATCATTAGCTTAACATATTAAAGTTAATTAACCCTCACCATCTTATACAAGTTGACATAAGACCATAATGGCATTGCATTTGGAAAAAATCCACAATTTTACATTTAAGTATAAAACTGATTTTCTGGCATGTTCACATTTAGAAATCCATATCAAGTTGCTTCAAATCATTAGCTTCACATATTAAAGTTAATTAACCCTCATCATCTTACCAAAGATGACACAAGACCCTACCGGCAGTGCATATGGAAAAAATTCCACAATTTTACATTTAGGTATAAAACCGATATAAATACACATTAAGTTGCTTCAAATTATTAAGTTCACAAATTAAAGTTATTTAAATTTCTTCATCTTACTCAAGTTGACATAAGACCAGAACGGCAGTGCATTTGGAAAAAATTCCATAATTTTACTTTAAGGTATAAAACCGGCTTTCTTGCATGTTCACATTTAGAAATCCATATCAAGTTGCTTTACATTATTAAATTCACATATTAAAGTTAATTAATCTTCTTAATCTTACTGAAGTTGGCATAAAGCCAAGACGGCTGTGCATTTGGAAAAATCCAGATTTTACATTTAGTTATAAAACCGACTTTCTTGCATTACACATTTAGAAATCCATATCAAGTTAACTCAAATCATTAGCTTAACATATTAAAGTTAATTAACCCTCACCATCTTATACAAGTTGACATAAGACCATAACGGCAATGCATTTGAAAAAAATCCACAATTTTACATTTAGGTATAAAACCGGCTTTTTTGCATATACCCATTTAGAAATCCATATCAAGTTGCATTAAATTATTAAATTAACATATTAAAGTTAATTAATCTTCTTAATCTTACTGAAGTTGGCATAAAGCCAAGACGGCTGTGCATTTGGAAAAAACCAGATTTTACATTTAGTTATAAAACCGACTTTCTTGCACTTACACATTTAGAAATCCATATCAAGTTAACTCAAATCATTAGCTTAACATATTTAAGTTAATTAACCCTCACCATCTTATACAAGTTGACATAAGACCATAACGGCAGTGCATTTGGAAAAAAATCCACAATTTTACATTTAAGTATAAAACTGATTTTCTGGCATGCTCACATTTAGAAATCCATATCAAGTTGCTTCAAATCATTAGCTTCACATATTAAAATTAATTAACCCTCATCATCTTACCAAAGTTGACACAAGACCCTACCGACCGTGCATATGGAAAAAATTCCACAATTTTTCATTTAGGTATAAAACCGATATAAATACACATTAAGTTGCTTCAAATTATACAGTTCACAAATTAAAGTTAATTAAATTTCTTCATCTTACTCAAGTTGACATAAGACCATAACGGCAGTGCATTTGGAAAAAATTCCATAATTTTACTTTAAGGTATAAAACCGGCTTTCTTGCATGTTCACATTTAGAAATCCATATCAAGTTGCTTCACATTATTAAATTCACATATTAAAGTTAATTAACCTACTTCATCTTACTCCAGTTGACATAAAGCCATAACGGCAGTGCATTTGGAAATATTCCACATTTTCACACTTAGGTATAAAACCGACTTTCTTGCATGTACATATTTAGAAATCCATATCAAGTTTCTTCAAATTATTAAATTCACATATTCAAGTTATTTAACCTTCGTCATCTTACTCAAGTTGACATAAAGCCATAACGGCAGTGCATTTGGAAAATTCCAGAATTTTACATTTAGGTATAAAGCCGACTTTCTTGCACTTACACATTTAGAAATCCATATCAAGTTAACTCAAATCATTAGCTTAACATATTAAAGTTAATTAACCCTCACCATCTTATACAAGCTGACATAAGACCATAACGGCAATGCATTTGGAAAAAATCCACAATTTTACATTTAGGTATGAAACCGGCTTTTTTGCATATACCCATTAAGAAATCCTTATCAAGTTGCTTTAAGTTATTAAATTCACATATTAAAGTTAATTAATCTTCTTCATCTTACTGAAGTTGGCATAAAGCCAAGACGGCTGTGCATTTGGAAAAATCCAGATTTTTACATTTAGTTATAAAACCTACTTCTTGCATGTACACATTAAGAAATCCATATCAAGTTAACTCAAAGCATTAGCTTAACATATTAAAGTTAAATAACTCTCACCATCTTATTCAAGTTGACATGAGACCATAGCGGCAGTGCATATGGAAAAAATTCCACAATTTTACATTTAGGTATAAAACCGACTTTCTTGCATGTACACATTTAGAAATAAATATATAATTGCTTCAAATACATAAATTCACATATTTAAATTAATTAACTTTCTTCATTTTACTATAGTTGGCATAAAGCCATTATGGCAGTGCATTTGAAAAAATTCCTCAATATTACATTTAGGTATAAAACCGAATTTCTTGCATGTACACATTAAGAAATATATATGAAGTTGTTTCAAATTATTAAATTCACATATTAAAGTTAATTAACTGTCTTTATCTTGCAGAAGTTGGCATAAAGCCATAACGGCAGTGTATTTGGAAAAATTCCACAATTTTACATTTAGGTATAAAACGGATTTTCCTGCATTTAAACATTCAGCAATCCATATCGAGTTGATTCAAATCATTAACGTCACATATTCAAGGTAATTAACCCTCACCATCTTACAGAAGTTGGCATAAAGCCAAAAAGGCAGTGCATTTGGAAAAATTCCACAATTTTACATTTAGGTATAAAACGGATTTTCCTGCATTCAAACATTCAGCAATATATATCGAGTTGATTCAAATCATTAACGTCACATATTCAAGGTTATTAACCCTCACCATCTTACAGAAGTTGGCATGAAGCCAAAACGGCAGTGCATTTGGAAAAATTCCACAATTTTACATTTAGGTATAAAACTGATTTTCTGGCATGTACACATTTAAGAATCCATATAAAGTTGCCTCAATTCATAAGCTTCACATATTAAATTTAATTAACCTTCTTCATCTTACAGAAGTTGGCATAAAGCCAAACCGGCAGTGCATTTGGAAAAATTCCAGAGTTTTACATTTAGGTATAAAACCGATTTTCTTGAATGTACACATTTAGAAATCCATAACAAGTTACCTCAAATCAGTAGCTTAACATATTAAAGTTAATTTACCCTCACCGTCTGACTCAAGTTGACCGTTATGGTCTTATCATAACGGCGGGGCATTTGGAAAAAATCCACAATTTTACATTTAGGTATAAAACCGGCTTTTTTGTATGTACCCATTTAGAAATCCATATCAAGTTGCTTCAAATTATTAAATAACCATACCAAAGCTAACTAATCTTCTTCATCTTACTGAAGTTGACATAAAGCCAAAAGGGCAGTGCATTTGGAAAATTCCAGAATTTTACATTTAGGTATAAAGCCGACTTTCTTGCATGTACACATTTTGAAATCCATATCAAGTTAACTCAAATCTTTAGCTTAACATATTAAAGTTAATTAACCCTCACCATCTTATACAAGTTGACATAAGACCATAATGGCATTGCATTTGGAAAAAAACCACAATTTTACATTTAAGTATAAAACTGATTTTCTGGCATGTTCACATTTAGAAATCCATATCAAGTTGCTTCAAATCATTAGCTTCACATATTAAAGTTAATTAACCCTCATCATCTTACCAAAGTTGACATAAGACCATAACGGCAGTGCATTTGGAAAAAATTCCATAATTTTACTTTAAGGTATAAAACCGGCTTTCTTGCATGTACACATTTAGAAATCCATATCAAGTTGCTTCACATTATTAAATTCACATATTACAGTTAATTAATCTTATTCATCTTACTGAAGTTGGCATAAAGCCAACACGGCTGTGCATTTGGAAAATTCCAGAATTTTACATTTAGGTATAAAGCCGACTTTCTTGCACTTACACATTTAGAAATCAATATCAAGTTAACTCAAATCATTAGCTTAACATATTAAAGTTAATTAGCCCTCACCATCTTATACAAGTTGACATAAGACCATAACGGCAGTGCAATTGGGAAAAATCCTTAATTTTACATTTAGATACAAAACTGATTTTCTGGCATGTACACATTTAGAAATCCATATCAAGTTGCTTCAATTCATTATCTTGAAGTTGATATAAAGCTATAACGGCAGTGCATTTGGAAAAAATTCCATAATTTTACATTTAGGTATAAAACCGACTTTCTTGCATGTACACATTTAGAAATCCATATCAAGTTGCTTCAAATTATTAAATTCACATATTAAAGTTAATTAATCTTATTCATCTTACTGAAGTTGGCATAAAGCCAAGACGGCAGTGCATTTGGAAAATTCCAGAATTTTACATTTAGGTATAAAACCGACTTTCTTGCATGTACACATTTAGAAATCCATAACAAGTTAACTCAAATCATTAGCTTAACATATTAAAGTTAATTAACCCTCACCATCTGACTCAAGTTGACATAAGACCATGACGGCAGTGCATTTGGAAAAAATCCAGAATTTTAAATTTAGGTATAAAACCGACTTTCTTGCATGCACACATTTACAAATCCATATCAAGTTGCTTCAAATTATTAAATTCACATATTAAAGTTAATTAATCTTATTCATTTTACTGAAGTTGACATAAAGCCAAGACGGCAGTGCATTTGGAAAAAAATCCACAATTTTACATTTAAGTATAAAACTGATTTTCTGGCATGCTCACATTTAGAAATCCATATCAAGTTAACTCAAATCATTAGCTTAACATATTAAAGTTAATTAACCCTCACCATCTGACTCAAGTTGACATAAGATCATAACGGCAATGCATTTGGAAAAAATCCACAATTTTGCATTTAGGTATAAAACCGATATAAATACACATTAAGTTGCTTCAAATTATTAAATTCACATATGTAAGTAAATTAACCTTCTTTATCTTAATGAAGTTGACATAAAGCCATAACGACAGTGCATTTGGAAAAATTCCAGAATTTTACATTTAGGTATAAAACCAACTTTCTTGCATGTACACATTTAGAAATCCATAACAAGTTAACTCAAATCATTAGCTTAACATATTAAAGTTAATTAACCCTCACCATCTGACTCAAGTTGACATAAGATCATAACGGCAATGCATTTGGAAAAAATCCACAATTTTGCATTTAGGTATAAAACCGATATAAATACACATTAAGTTGCTTCAAATTATTAAATTCACATATGTAAGTAAATTAACCTTCTTTATCTTAATGAAGTTGACATAAAGCCATAACGACAGTGCATTTGGAAAAATTCCAGAATTTTACATTTAGGTATAAAACCAACTTTCTTGCATGTACTCATTTAGAAATCCATATTAAGTTAACTCAAATCATTACCTTAACATATTAACGTTAATTAACTCTCACCATCTTATTCAAGTTGACATGAGACCATAACGGCCGTACATTTGGAAAAAATCCACAATTTTACATTTAGGTATAAAACCGACTTTCTTGCATGTACACATTTAGAAATCCATATCAAGTTTCTTCAAATTATTAAATTCACATATTAAAGTTAATTAATCTTATTCATCTTACTGAAGTTGGCATAAAGCCAAGACGGCAGTGCATTTGGAAAATTCCAGAATTTTACATTTAGGTATAAAGCCGACTTTCTTGCACGTACACATTTAGAAATCAATATCAAGTTAACTCAAATCATTAGCTTAACATATTAAAGTTAATTAACCCTCACCATCTTATACAAGTTGACATAAGACCATAACGGCAGTGCAATTGGGAAAATTCCACAATCTTACATTTAGATATAAAACTGTTTTTCTGGCATGTACACATTTAGAAATCCATATCAAGTTGCTTCAATTCATTATCTTGAAGTTGATATAAAGCTATAACGGCAGTGCATTTGGAAAAAATCCAGAATTTTACATTTAGGTATAAAACTGATTTTCTGGCATTTTCACATTTAGAAATCCATATCAAGTTGCTTCAAATTCATAAATTCACATATTTAAATTAATTAACTTTCTTCATCTTACTGAAGTTGGCATAAAGCCATAAGGGCAGTGCATTTGAAAAAATTCCTCAATATTACATTTAGGTATAAAACCGACTTTCTTGCATGTACACATTAAGAAATACATATCAAGTTGTTTCAAATTATTAAATTCACATATTAAAGTTAATTAACTGTCTTCATCTTACAGAAGTTGGCACAAAGCCATAACGGCAGTGCATTTGGAAAATTCCAGAAATTTACATTTAGGTATAAAACCGAATTCCTGGCATGTACACATTTAGAAATCCATATCATGTTACCTCAAATTATTAGCTTAACATATTAAAGTTAATTAACCCTCACCATCTTACTCAAGTTGACATAAGACCGTTTCGGCAGCGCATTTGGAAAAAATTCCAGAATTTTACATTTAGGTATAAAACCGGCTTTCTTGCAAGTACACATTTAGAAATCCATATCAAGTTGCTTCACATCATTAAATTCACATATTAAAGTTAATTAATCTTCTTCATCTTACTGAAGTTGGCATTAAGCCATAACGGCTGTGCATTTGGAAAATTCCAGAATTTTACATTTAGTTATAAAGCCGACTTTCTTGCATGTACACATTTAGAAATCCATATCAAGTTGCTTCAAATCATTAGCTTCACATATTAAAGTTAATTAACCCTCATCATCTTACCAAAGTTGACACAAGACCCTAACGGCAGTGCATTTGGAAAAAATTCCACAATTTTACATTTAGGTATAAAACCGATATTAATACACATGTAGTTGTTTCAAATTATTAAATTCACATATTAAAGTTAATTAACTTTCTTCATCTTACTAAAGTTGGCATAAAGCCATAACGGCAGTGCATTTGGAAAAAATCCACATTTTCACACTTAGGTATAAAACCGACTTTCTTGCATGTACACATTTAGAAATCAATATCAAGTTGCTTCACATTATTAAATTCACATATTAAAGTTAATTAATCTTTTTCATCTTACTGAAGTTGGCATAAAGCCAAGACGGCTGTGCATTTGGAAAATTCCAGAATTTTACATTTAGTTATAAAACCGGCTTTCTTGCATGTACACATTTGGAAATCCATATCAAGTTAACTCAAAGCATTAGCTTAACATATTAAAGTTAAATAACTCTCACCATCTTATTCAAGTGTACATGAGACCATAACGGCAGTGCATCTGGAAAAAATTCCATAATTATACATTTAGGTATAAAACCGACTTTTTTGCATGTACACATTTAGAAATCCATATCAAGTTGCTTCAAATTAATAAATTCACATATTAAAGTTTATTAATCTTCTGCATCTTAGTAAAGTTGGCATAAAGCCATAACGGTAGTGCATATGGAAATATTCCACAATTTTACATTTAGGTATAAAACGGATTTTCCTGCATTCAAACATTCAGCAATCCATATCGATTTTATTCAAATCATTAACGTCACATATTCAAGGTTATTAACCCTCACCATCTTACAGAAGTTGGCATGAAGCCAAAACGGCTGTGCATTTGGAAAAGTTCCACAATTTTACATTTAGGTATAAAACTGATTTTCTGGCATGTACACATTTAAGAATCCATGTAAAGTTGCCTCAATTCATTAGCTTCACATATTAAATTTAATTAACCTTCTTCATCTTACAGAAGTTGGCATAAAGCCAAACCGGCAGTGCATTTAGAAAAATTCCAGAATTTTACATTTAGGTATAAAACCGATTTTCTTGAATGTACACATTTAGAAATCCATAACAAGTTACCTCAAATCAGTAGCTTAACATATTAAAGTTAATTAACCCTCACCATCTTATACAAGTTGACATAAGACCATAACGGCAATGCATTTGGAAAAAATCCACAATTTTACATTTAGGTATAAAACCGTCTTTTTTGCATATACCCATTTAGAAATCCATATCAAGTTGCTTTAAATTATTAAATTAACATATTAGAGTTAATTAATCTTCTTAATCTTACTGAAGTTGACATAAAGCCAAGACGGCAGTGCATTTGGAAAATTCCAGAATTTTACATTTAGGTATAAAGCCGACTTACTTGCACTTACACATTTAGAAATCCATATCAAGTTAACTCAAATCATAAGCTTAACATATTTAAGTTACTTAACCCTTACCATCTTATACAAGTTGACATAAGACCATAACGGCAGTGCATTTGGAAAAAAATCCACAATTTTACATTTAAGTATAAAACTGATTTTCTGGCATGTTCACATTTAGAAATCCATATCAAGTTGCTTCAAATCATTAGCTTCACATATTAAAGTTAATTAACCCTCATCATCTTACCAAAGTTGACACAAGACCCTACCGGCAGTGCATATGGAAAAAATTCCACAATTTTTCATTTAGGTATAAAACCGATATAAATACACATTAAGTTGCTTCAAATTATTAAATTCACATATTAAAGTTAATTAACCTTCTTCATCTTACTCAAATTGACATAAAGCCATAACGGCAGTGCATTTGGAAAATTCCAGAATTTTACATTTAGGTATAAAGCCGACTTTCTTGCA
>NW_024394919.1:0-5037 GCF_016617805.1 Bactrocera tryoni
AAAGCCTTCAACCTTTTTCCTATTCCTACCAAAAACCTGGCAAACAAATGTAGTGTTTTGAGAAAAATCACATGTTTGTTTCAACTTTGTAAACGCTCTGGCGGCTAAACTGTTCGACGCAGGTTTGTAAAATAGAGAGCATCGGTTAGATAATTTAAAGAGCTTTCAGGAAAGCCTTCAACCTTTTTTCTATTCCTACCAGGAGCCTTGCAAACAAATAAAGTGTTTTGAGAAAAATCACATGTTTGTTTCAACTTTGTAAACGCTCTGGCGGCTAAAGTATTCGACGCAGGCGGGTAAAATAAAGAGCATCGGTTAGATAATTTAAAGAGCTTTCAGGAAAGCCTTCAACCTATTTCCTATTCCTACAAAAAGCCTGGCAAACAAATGTAGTGTTTTGAGAAAAATCACATGTTTGTTTCAACTTTGTAAACGCTCAAGCGGCTAAACTCTTCGACGCAGGTGGGTAAAATAAAGAGCATCGGTTGGACAATTTAAAGTGCTTTCAGGAAAGCCTTCAACCTATTTCCTATTCCTACCAAAAGCCTTGCAAACAAATGTAGTGTTTTGAGAAAAATCACATGTTTGTTTCAACTTTGTAAACGCTCTGGCGCCTAAACTGTTCGACGCAGGTGTGTAAAATAGAGAGCATCGGTTAGATAATTTAAAAAGGTTTCAGGAAAGCCTTCAACCTTTTTTCTATTCCTACCAGGAGCCTTGCAAACAAATGTAGTGTTTTGAGAAAAATCACATGTTTGTTTCAACTTTGTAAACGCTCTGGCGGCTAAAGTATTCGACGCAGGCGGGTAAAATAAAAAGCATCGGTTAGATAATTTAAGGAGCTTTTAGAAAAGCCTTCAACCTTTTTCCTATTCCTACCAAAAGCCTGGCAAACAAATGTAGTGTTTTGAGAAAAATCGCATGTTTGTTTCAACTTTGTAAACGCTCTAGCGGCTAAAGTATTCGACGGAGGTGGGTCAAATAAAGAGCATCGGTTAGATAATTTAAGGAGCTTTAGAAAAGCCCTCAACCTATTTTCTATTTCTACAAGGAGCCTGGCGAACAAATGTAGTGTTTTGAGAAAAATCACATGTTTGTTTCAACTTTGTAAACGCTCTAGCGGCTGAACTGTTCGACGCAGGTGGGTAAAATAAAGAGCATCGGTTGGACAATTTAAAGTGCTTTCAGGAAAGCCTTCAACTTATTTCCTATTCCTACCAAAAGCCTTGCAAACAAATGTAGTGTTTTGAGAAAAATCACATGTTTGTTTCAACCTTGTATACGCTCTGGCGGCTAAACTGTTCGACGCAGGTGTGTAAAATAGAGAGCATCGGTTAGATAATTTAAAAAGGTTTCAGGAAAGCCTTCAATTTTTTTTCTATTCCTACCAGGAGCCTTGCAAACAAATGTAGTGTTTTGAGAAAAATCACATGTTTGTTTCAACTTTGTAAACGCTCTGGAGGCTAAAGTATTCGACGCAGGCGGGTAAAATAAAGAGCATCGGTTAGATAATTTAAAGAGCTTTCAGGAAAGCCTTCAACCTTTTTTCTATTCCTACCAGGAGCCTTGCAAACAAATGTAGTGTTTTGAGAAAAACCACATGTTTGTTTCAACTTTGTAAACGCTCTGGCGGCTAAAGGATTCGACGCAGGTGGGTCAAATAAATAGCATCGGTTGGATAATTTAAGGAGCTTTTAGAAAAGCCCCCAACCTATTTTCTATTCCTACCAGAAGCCTGGCAAGAAAATGTAGTGTTTTGAGAAAAAATCACATGTTTGTTTCAATTTTGTAAACGCTCTAGCGGCTAAAGTATTCGACATAGGTGGGTATTTAAAGAGCTTTTAGAAAAGCCCTCAACTTATTTTCTATTCCTACCAGGAGCCTGGCAAACAAATGTAGTGTTTTGAGAAAAATCACATGTTTGTTTCAACTTTGTAAACGCTCTGGCGGCTAAAGTATTCGACGCAGGCGGGTAAAATAAAAAGCATCGGTTAGATAATTTAAAGAGCTTTCAGGAAAAGCCTCAACCTATTTTTTATCTCTACCAGGAACGTGACAATAATGTTCACAAACAAATGTAGTGTTTTGAGAAAAATCACATGTTTGTTTCAACTTTGTAAACGCTCTGGCGGCTAAAGTATTCGACGCAGGCGGGTAAAATAAAGAGCATCGGTTAGATAATTTAAAGAGCTTTGAGGAAAGCCTTCAACCTATTTTCTATTCCTACCAGGAGCCTTGCAAACAAATGTAGTGTTTTGAGAAAAATCACATGTTTGTTTCAACTTTGTAAACGCTCTGGCGGCTAAAGAATTCGACGCAGGCGAGTAAAATAAAGAGCATCGGTTAGATAATTTAAAGAGCTTTCAGAAAAACCCTCAACCTATTTTTTTATCTCTACCAGGAGCGTGGCAATAATGTTCACAAACAAATGTAGTGTTTTGAGAAAAATCACATGTTTGTTTCAACTTTGCAAACGCTCTAGCGGCTAAAGTATTCGACAAAGGTGGGTCAAATAAATAGCATCGGTTAGATATTTTGAAGAGCTTTCAGGAAAATCCTCAACCTATTTTCTATCTCTACTAGGAGCGTGGCAATAATGTTCACAAACAAATGTAGTGTTTTGAGAAAAATCGCATGTTTGTTTCAACTTTGTAAACGCTCTAGCGGCTGAAGTATTTTACGCAGAAGGGTAGAATAAAGAGCATCGGTTAGATAATTTAAAGTGCTTTCAGGAAAGCCTTCAACCTATTTCCTATTCTTACCAAAATACTGGCAAACAAATGTAGTGTTTTGAGAAAAATCACATGTTTGTTTCAACTTTGTAAACGCTCTGGCGGCTAAAGTATTCGACGCAGGCGGGTAAAATAAAGAGCATCGGTTAGATAATTTAAAGAGATTTCAGGAAAGCCTTCAACCTATTTCCTATTCCTACCAAAAGCCTGGCAAACAAATGTAGTGTTTTGAGAAAAATCACATGTTTGTTTCAACTTTGCAAACGCTCTAGCGGCTAAAGTATTCGACGCAGGTGCGTAAAATAAAGAGCATCGGTTAGATAATTTAAAGAGCTTTCAGGAAAATCCTCAACCTATTTTTTATCTCTACCAGGAGCGTGACAATAATGTTCACAAACAAATGTAGTGTTTTGAGAAAAATCACATGTTTGTTTCAACTTTGTAAACGCTCTAGCGGCTAAACTGTTCGACACAGGTGGGTAAAATAAAGAGCATCGGTTAGATAATTTAAAGAGCTTTCAGGAAAGCCTTCAACCTATTTCCTATTCCTACAAAAAGCCTGGCAAACAAATGTAGTGTTTTGAGAAAAATCACATGTTTGTTTCAACTTTGTAAACGCTCTAGCGGCTAAAGTATTCGACGTAGGTGGGTCAAATAAATAGCATCGGTTGGATAATTTAAGGAGCTTTTAGAAAAGCCCTCAACCTATTTTCTATTCCTACCAGAAGCCTGGCAAACAAATGTAGTGTTTTGAGAAAAATCGCATGTTTGTTTCAACTTTGTAAACGCCCTAGCGGCTGAAGTGTTCGACGCAGGTGGGTCAAATAAATAGCATCGGTTGGATAATTTAAGGAGCTTTTAGAAAAGCCCTTAACCTATTTTCTATTCTAACCAGGAGCCTGGCAAACAAATGTAGTGTTTTGAGAAAAATCGCATGTTTGTTTCAACTTTCCAAACGCTCTAGCGGCTAAAGTATTCGACATAGGTGGGTCAAATAAATTACATCGGTTAGATATTTTGAAGAGCTTTCAGGAAAATCCTCAACCTATTTTCTATCTCTACTAGGAGCGTGGCAATAATGTTCACAAACAAATGTAGTGTTTTGAGAAAAATCGCATGTTTGTTTCAACTTTGTAAACGCTCTAGCGGCTGAAGTATTCGACGTAGGTGGGTCAAATAAATAGCATCGGTTAGATAATTTAAAGTGCTTTCAGGAAAGCCTTCAACCTATTTCCTATTCCTACCAGGAGCCTTGCAAACAAATGTAGTGTTTTGAGAAAAATCACATGTTTGTTTCAACTTTATAAACGCTCTGGCAGCTAAAGTATTCGACGCAGGCGGGTTAAATGAAGAGCATCGGTTAGATAATTTAAAAAGCTTTCAGGAAAACCCTCAACCTTTTTTTTATCTCTACCAGGAGCGTGACAATAATGTTCACAAACAAATGTAGTGTTTTGAGAAAAATCACATGTTTGTTTCAGCTTTGTAAACGCTCTAGCGGCTGAAGTATTCGACGCAGGTGCGTAAAATAAGTAGCATCGGTTAGATATTTTGAAGAGCTTTCAGGAAAGCCTTCAACCTATTTCCTATTCCTACCAAAAGCCTGGCAAACAAATGTAGTGTTTTGAGAAAAATCACATGTTTGTTTCAATTTTGTAAACGCTCTAGCGGCTAAACTGCTCGACGCAGGTGGGTAAAATAAAGAGCATCGGTTGGACAATTTAAAGTGCTTTCAGGAAAACCTTCAACCTATTTCCTATTCCTACCAAAAGCCTTGCAAACAAATGTAGTGTTTTGAGAAAAATCACATGTTTGTTTCAACTTTGTAAACGCTCTGGCGGCTAAAGTATTCGACGCAGGCGGGTAAAATAAAAAGCATCGGTTAGATATTTTGAAGAGCTTTCAGGAAAACCCTAACCTATTTTTTATCTCTACCAGGAGCGTGACAATAATGTTCACAAACAAATGTAGTGTTTTGAGAAAAATTGCATGTTTGTTTCAACTTTCCAAACGCTCTAGCGGCTAAAGTATTCGACATAGGTGGGTCAAATAAATAGCATCGGTTAGATAATTTAAGGAGCTTTTAGAAAAGCCCTCAACCTATTTTTTATTTCTACCAGGAGCCTGGCAATAGTGCTCACAACAAACGTAGTGTTTTGAGAAAAATCACATGTTTGTTTCAACTTTGTAAACGCTCTAGCGTCTAAAGTGTTCGACGTAGGTGGGTCAAATAAATAGCATCGGTTAGATAATTTAAGGAGCTTTTAGAAAAGCCCTCACCTTATTCTCTATCCCTACCAGGAGC
>NW_024394920.1:0-1582 GCF_016617805.1 Bactrocera tryoni
CTTTAGCCGCTAAACCGTTTAAAAAGTTAAAAAAAAATGTGATTTTCTCAAAAACTAAATTTTTTGTGAACACTATTGCCACGCCCCTGGTAGGGTTCATGGGGCGAGTGTTAGTTTTTCTGGAAGCCCTTCGACTTAGCTAACTAATGCAATATAATTGACTCACCTATGTCAAATACCTTAGCCGCTAGGGCGCTTACAAAATTAAAACAAATGTGATTTTTCTCAAAAAACTACATTTTTGTGAACACTATTGCCACGCCCCTGGTAGGGCTCATGGGGCGAGTGCTAGTGTTTCTGGAAGCTCTTCAACATAGCTAACTAATGCAATATATTTGACCCACCTATGTCAAATACCTTAGCCGCTATAGCGTTTACAAAATTAAAAAAAAAATGTGATTTTTCTCAAAAACTACATTTTTTGTGAACACTCTTACCACGCGTCTGGTAGGGTTTAAGGAGCAAGTGCTAGTTTTCCTGGAAGTTCTTCGACATATCTAACTGATGCGATATGTTTGACCCACTTAGGTTAAATACTTAGGCCGCTAGAGCGTTTAAAAAGTTAAAAAAGTGATTTTTCTCAAAAAACTACATTTATTGTGAACACTATTGCCACGCCCCTGGTAGGGTTCATGGGGCGAGTGCTAGTGTTTCTGGAAGCTCTTCGACATGGATAACTAATGCAATATAATTGACCCACCTAGGTCGAATACCTTAGCCGCTATAGCGTTTACAAAATTAAAAAAAATGTGATTTTTCTCAAAAACTACATTTTTTGTGAACACTCTTACCACGCTTCTGGTAGGGTTTAAGGGGCAAGTGCCAGTTTTTCTGGAAGCCCTTCGACTTAGCTAACTAATGCGATATATTTGACCCACTTGGGTTAAATACTTAAGCCGCTAGAGTGTTTAAAATGTAAAAAAAAGTGATTTTTCTCAAAAACTACATTTCGTGTGAACACCGTTGCCACACCCCTGGTACGGTTTAGGGGGCATTTGCTAGTTTTCCTTGAAGCTCTTCGATTAACTAGCTAATGCAATTTATTTTATCCACCTAGGTCGAATACTTTAGCCGCTAAAGCGTTTACAAAATTAAAACAAATGTGATTTTTCTCAAAAAACTACATTTCTGGTGAACACTATTGCCACGCCCCTGGTATTGTTCATGGGGGCGAGTGCTAGTTTTTCTTGAAGCTCTTCAAGCAATATATTTGACCCCCCTAGGTTAAATACTTTAGCCGCTAAACCGTTTAAAAAGTTAAAAAAAAATGTGATTTTCTCAAAAACTAAATTTTTTGTGAACACTATTGCCACGCCCCTGGTAAGGTTCATGGGGCGAGTGCTAGTTTTTCTGGAAGCCCTTCGACATGGCTAACTAATGCAATATAATTGACCCACCTAGGTCAAATACCTTAGCCGCTAGGGCGCTTACAAAATTAAAACAAATGTGATTTTTCTCAAAAAACTACATTTTTGTGAACACTATTGCCACGCCCCTGGTAAGGTTCAGGACGAGGGTGCTAGTTTTCCTGGAAGCTCTTCAATTTAGGTAACTGATGCAATTTAGTTGATCCACTTAGGTC
>NW_024394921.1:0-6372 GCF_016617805.1 Bactrocera tryoni
CATAACGGCAGTGCATTTTGAAGAATTCGACAATCTTATATTTAGGTATAAAGTCGATTTTCTTGTATATGCGCATTAAGCAGTCGATATTGAGTTGCTTCAAATAATTAACATCAAATAGTTAAGTTAGTTAGCCTTCTTCATCTTATCGTTGGTGACATAAAGCCATAACGGCAGTGCATTTGGAAGAATTCGACAATCTTATGTTCAGGTATAAAGTCGATTTTCTTGTATATACACATTTAGCAGTCGGTATTGAGTTGCTTCAAATCATTATTATCAAATATTTAAGGTAATTAGCCTTTTTCATTTTAGCAAAGTTGACATAAAGCCAAAACTGCAGTGCATTTGGAAGAATTCGGCAAACTTATATTCTGGTATAAAGTCGATTTTCTTGTATATACACATTTAGCATACGGTATTGAGTTGCTTCAAATCATTTAGTTAGCCTTCTTCATCTTATCGATGTTGACATAAAGTCATAACGGCAGTGCATTTGGAAGAATTCGACAATCTCATGTTCAGGTGTAAAGTCGATTTTCTTGTATATACACATTTAGCAGTCGGTATTGAGTTGCTTTAAATCATTAGTTTAACATCACATCAGTGCATTTGGAAGAATTCGACAATTTTATATTTAGTTATAAAGTCGATTTTCTTGCATATACACATTTAGCAGTCGGTATTGGGTTGTTTCAAATCATTAACATCAAATATTTAAGTTAATTAGTCTGTTTCGTTTTATCGTAGTTGAAATAAAGCCATAACGGCAGTGCATTTGGAAGAATTCGACAATCTTATATTTAGGTATAAAGTCGATTTTCTTGTATATGCACATTCAGCAGTCGGTATTGAGTTTCTTCAAATCATTAACATCAAATATTTAAGTTAGTTAGCCTTCTTTATCTTATCGGTGTTGACATAAAGCCATAACGGCAGTGCATTTGGAAGCATTCGACAATCTTATGTTCAGGTATAAAGTCGATTTTCTTGTATATACACATTTAGCAGTCGGTATTGAGTTGCTTCAAATCATTATTATCAAATATTTAAGTTAATTAGCCTTTTTCATTTTATCAAAGTTGACATAAAGCCAAAACTGCAGTGCATTTGGAAATATTCGACAAACTTATATTCTGGTATAAAGTCGATTTTCTTGTATATACACATTTAGCATACGGTATTGAGTTGCTTCAAATCATTTACATCAAATATTTAAGTTAGTTAGCCTTCTTCATCTTACCGAATTTGACATAAAGCCATAACGGCAGTGCATTTGGAAGAATTCGACAAATTTATATTTAGTTATAAAGTCGATTTTCTTGCATATACACATTTAGCAGTCGGTATTGGGTTGTTTCAAATCATTAACATCAAATATTTAAGTTAATTAGTCTTTTTCGTTTTATCGTAGTTGAAATAAAGCCATAACGGCAATGCATTTGGAAGAATTCGACAATCTTATGTTCAGGTATAAAGTCGATTTTCTTGTATACGCACATTTAGCAGTCGATATTGAGTTGCTTCAAATCATTAACATCAAATATTTAAGTATAAAGCCTTCTTCATTTTATCGAAGTTCACATAAAGCCATAACGGCAGTGCATTTGAAAGAATTCGACAATCTTATGTTCAGGTATAAAGTCGATTTTCTTGTATATACACTTTTAAGAGACGGTATTGAGTTGTTTCAAATAATTAACATCAAATATTTCAGTTAATTAGCCTTCTTCATCTTGCTGAGTTTGACATAAAGCCATAACGGCAGTGCTTTTGGAATAATTCGACAAACTAATATTCAGGTATAAAGTCGATTTTCTTGTATATACACATTTAACAGTCGATATTGAGTAGCTTTAAATCATTAGTTTAACATATTTAAGTTAATTAACCTTCTTTATATTACCGAAGCTGACATAAAGCCATAACGGCAGTGCATTTGGAAGAACTCGACAATCTTATATTTAGGTATAAAGTCGATTTTCTTGTATATGCACATTTAGCAGTCGATATTGAGTTGCTTTAAATAATTAGTTTAACATATTTAAGTTAATTAACCTTTCTCATTTTATCGAAGTTGACATAAAGCCATAACGGTAGTGCATTTGGAAGAATTCGACAATCTTATATTCAGGTATAAAGTCGATTTTCTTGTATTTACACAATTAGCAGTCGGTATTGAGTTGTTTCAAATCATTAACATCAAATATTTAAGTTAATTAACTTTCTTCAACTTACTGAGTTTGACATAAAGCTATAACGGCAGTGCATTTGGAAGAATACGACAATCTTATATTCAGGATTAAAGTCGATTTTCTTGTATACACACATTTGGCAGTCGGTATTGGGTTGCTTCAAATCATTAACATCAAATATTTAAGTTAATTTGTCTTTTTAGTTTTATCGTAGTTGACATAAAGCCATAACGGCAGTGCATTTGGAAGAATTCGACAATCTTATATTTAGGTATAAAGTCGATTTTCTTGTATATGCACATTTAGCAGTCGATATTGAGTTGCTTTAAATCATTAGTTTAACATATTTAAGTTAATTAACCTTCTTCTTATTACCGAAGTTGACATAAAGCCATAACGGCAGTGCATTTGGAAGAATTCGACAATCTTATATTTTGGCATAAAGTCGATTTTCTTGTATATGCACATTCAGCAGTCGATATTGAGTTGCTTTAAATCATTAGTTTAACATATTTAAGTTAATTAACCTTTCTCATTTTATCAAAGTTGACATAAAGCCATAACGGTAGTGCATTTGGAAGAATTCGACAATCCTATATTCAGGTATAAAGTCGATTTTCTTGTATATACACATTCAGCATTCGGAATTGATTTGCTTCAAATCATTAACACCAAATATTTAAGTTAATTAACTTTCTTCATCTTACTGAGTTTGACATAAAGCCATAACGGCAGTGCATTTGGAAGAACACGACAATCTTATACTCAGGATTAAAGTTGATTTTTTTGTATATACACATTTAGCAGTCGGCATTGAGTTGCTTCAAATCATAAAGATCAAATATTTAAGATAATTAACCTTCTCCATCTTGCTGAAGTTGACATAAAGCCATAACGGCAGTGCATTTGGAAGAATTCGACAATCTTATATTCAGGTATAAAGTCGATTTTCTTGTATATACACATTTAGCAGTCGGTATTGAGTAGCTTCAAGTCAGTAACATCAAATATTTAAGTTAATTGACATTCTCCATCTTGCTGAAGTTTTCATAACGCCATAACGGCAAGGCATTTGGAAGAATTCGACAATCTTATGATCAGGTATAAAGTCGATTTTCTTGTATATACACCTTTAGCAGTAGGTATTGAGTTGCCTCAAATCATTATTATCAAGTATTTATGTTAAATAGTCTTTTTCGTTTTATCGTAGTTACATAAAGCCATAACGGCAGTGCATTTGGAAGAATTCGACAATCTTATATTTAGGTATAAAGTCGATTTTCTTGTATATGCACATGCAGCAGTCGGTATTGAGTTGCTTCAAATCATTAACATCAAATATTTAAGTTAATTAACCTTCTCCATCTTGCTGAATTTCACATAAAGCCATAACGGCAGTGCATTGGGAAGAATTCGACAACCTTATATTCAGGTATAAAGTCGATTTTCTTGTATATGCGCATTAAGCAGTCGATATTGAGTTGCTTCAAATCATTAGCATCAAATAGTTAAGTTAGTTAGCCTTCTTCATCTTATCGATGTTGACAAAAAGCCATAACGGCAGTGCATTTGGAACAATTCAAAAATCTTATATTTAGGTATAAAGTCGATTTTCTTGTATATGCACATTTAGCAGTCGATATTGAGTTGCTTTAAAACATTAGTTTAACATATTTAAGTTAATTAACCTTCTTCATATTACCGAAGTTGACATAAAGCCATTACGGCAGCGCATTTGGAAGAATTCGACAATCTTATATTTAGATATAAAGTCGATTTTCTTGTATATGCACATTCAGCAGTCGGTATTGAGTTGCTTCAAATCATTAACATCAAATATTTAAGTTAATTAGCCTTCTTCATCTTATCGGTGTTGACATAAAGCCATAACGCCAAGGCATTTGGAAGAATTCGACAATCTTATGATCAGGTATAAAGTCGATTTTCTTGTATTTACACATTTAGAAGTCGGTATTGAGTTGTTTCAAATCATTAACATCAAATATTTAAGTTAATTAGCATTTTTCATTTTATCGAAGTTGACATAAAGCCAAACCTGCAGTGCATTTGGAAGAATTCGACAATCTTATGTTCAGGTATAAAGTCGATTTTCTTGTATATACACATTTAGCAGACGGTATTGAGTTGCGTCAAATCATTACCATCAAATATTTAAGTTAGTTAGCATTCTTCATCTTATCGAAGTTGACATAAAGCCATATCGGCAAGGCATTTGGAAGAATTCGACAATCTTATATTCAGGTATAAAGTCGATTTTCTTGTATATGCGCATTAAGCAGTCGATATTGAGTTGCTTCAAATAATAAACATCAAATAGTTAAGTTAGTTAGCCTTTTTCATCTTATCGATGTTGACATAAAGCCATAACGGCAAGGCATTTGGAAGAATTCGACAATCTTATATTCAGGTATAAAGTCGATTTTCTTGTATATGCGCATTAAGCAGTCGGTATTGAGTTGCTTCAAATCAGTAACATCAAATATTTAAATAAATTAACCTTCTCCATCTTGCTGAGTTTGACATAAAGCCATAACGGCAGTGCATTTGCAAGAACTCGACAATCTAGTGATCAGGTATAAAGTCGATTTTCTTGTATATACATTTTAAGCAGTCGATATTGAGTTGCTTCATATCATTAACATAAAATATTTAAGTTAGTTAACCTTCTCAATCTTGCTGAATTTCACATAAAGCCATAACGGCAGTGCATTGGGAAGAATTCGACAATCTTATATTCAGGCATAAAGTCGATTTTCTTGTATATGCGCATTAAGCAGTCGATATTGAGTTGTTTCAAATCAAATAACATCAAATAGTTAAGTTAGTTAGCCTTCTTCATCTTATCGATGTTGATATAAAGCCATAACGGCAGTGCATTTGGAAGATTTCGACAATCTTATGTTTAGGTATAAAGTCGATTTTCTTGTATATACACATTTAGCAGTCGGTATTGAGTTGCTTCAAATCATTATTATCAAATACTTAAGTTAATTAGCCTTTTTCATTTTATCAAAGTTGACATAAAGCCAAAACTGCAGTGCATTTGGAAGAATTCGACAAACTTATATTCTGGTATAAAGTCGATTTTCTTGTATATACACATTTAGCATACGGTATTGAGTTGCTACAAATCATTTACATCAAATGTTTAAGTTAGTTAGCCTTCTTCATCTTATCGATGTTGACATAAAGCCATAACGGCAGTGCATTTGGAAGAATTCGACAATCTCATGTTCAGGTATAAAGTCGATTTTCTTGTATATACACATTTAGCAGTCGGTATTGAGTTGCTTTAAATCATTAGTTTAACATCTTTAAATTAACTAACCTTCTTCATCTTACCGAATTTGAAATAAAGCCATAACGGCAGTGCATTTGGAAGAATTCGACAATTTTATATTTAGTTATAAAGTCGATTTTCTTGCATATACACATTTAGCAGTCGGTATTGGGTTGTTTCAAATCATTAACATCAAATATTTAAGTTAATTTGTCTTTTTCGTTTTATCGTAGTTGAAATAAAGCCATAACGGCAGTGCATTTGGAAGAATTCGACAATCTTATATTTAGGTATAAAGTCAATTTTCTTGTATATGCACATTCAGCAGTCGGTATTGAGTTTCTTCAAATCATTAACATAAAATATTTAAGTTAATTAGCCTTCTTCATCTTGCTGAAGTTGACATAAAGCCATAACGGCAGTGCATTGGGAAGAATTCGACAATCTTATATTCAGGTATAAAGTCGATTTTCTTGTATATGCACATTCACCAGTCGGTATTGAGTTTCTTCAAATCATTAACATAAAATATTTAAGTTAATTAGCCTTCTTCATCTTGCTGAAGTTGACATAAAGCCATAACGGCAGTGCATTGGGAAGAATTCGACAATCTTATATTCAGGTATAAAGTCGATTTTCTTGTATATGCGCATTAAGCAGTCGATATTGCGTTGCTTCAAATCATTTACATCAAATAGTTAAGTTAAATCACCTTCTCCATCTTGCAGAATTTGACATAAAGCCACAACGGCAGTGCATTTGGAAGAATTCGACAATCTTGTGATCAGCTATAAAGTCGATTTTCTTAAATACGCACATTTAGCAGTCGATATTGAGTTGCTTCAAATCATTAACATCAAATATTTAAGTTAATTA